>NW_011494846.1:787195-799345 GCF_000754665.1 Bison bison bison | reverse complement strand
GTTAGAATACTCGGCCCCAGTCTGCAAGTAGCTCTTAAATCTAGTAACTGAAGCAGAAATTGAATCATTTAGGCACATCCTACTGAGAAACTGCTACTGATTTTAAGCCAAATATAAGTACAGTTTGAGAATCCTACCTAAATGTCGTATTTCCCTCAGAAATTATTTCCACTGAGGTAATTTTTTTTTCTAAAATAAAAAGTAACCCATAATACCATGATATTTTACAGGTATTTTCAGTTTCCTGCCTTAAATGCATGGGCATATATTAATATTTTATCTGGTTGGTAATTGTGGTTATCCTATTTCGTGTTGCCCTTACTGTCATAACATGTGTTTCCAGCTCCCAGGTGGTCCTAGTGGTAAAGAACCAGCCTGCCAGTGCAGGAGTCACGGGTTCAGTCCTTGGGTCAGGAAGAGGCCCTGGAGGAGGGCATGGCAAGCCACTCCAGTGTTCTTTCCTGGAGAATCCCAGGGACAGAGGAGCCTGGCAGGCTATAGCCCCGGGGGCCCCAAAGAGTTGGGACACGACTGAGTGACTAACCAACTCCTGTTGCTATACTGGAAAGAATTGAAGTTTTCTAGGGTGTTTTAGGGTCTAAGCTCATACCCACGGCTCCCACCATCCAGGGCTTTTCTTTCCTCTCAGCCTGTGTCTGTGGCTGCTGCCTGTGACACAGCACACTCTGTTAGTAAGCAGTACCCCGCGCGTCACTGCTCATACAAGCTGCCTTCCTCCCAGGACTGCGAGTCCTTGGAACAGTGACGAGGCCCTGGTGATCCCTTTGTCCAGTAAATACTCATTCAACTGTACTGAAAATACGGGGCCAAAATCTTAGACTTTTTTGCTTGTAATATTTAGATTGGTAATTGGAAGAAACTGTTTTTACTAAAAGAAGTACAGGAAGTACTAGCTGTATTGGTAACCTCTCATGGCCTTAGTTTGCTTCTAAGTGAAGTGAAGTGAAAGTCGTTCAGTCCGACTCTTTGCAACCCCATGGACTGACTGTACAGCTCGTGGAATCCTCCAGGCCAGAATACCGGAGTGGGGAGCCTTGCCCTTCTCCAGGGCATCTTCCCAACCCAGGGATCGAACCCAGGTTTCCCACGTTGCAGATGGATTGTTTACCAGCTGAGCCACAAGGGAAGCTTCTGGGCCACAGTTTGCTTCTAAGATGGGCATAAACATCTGGCTCCTAAGGTTACTGTGAGGATTAAATGAGATGGTACACACTAGCCCTTGAAACACTGCCTTGCACAGTGTTAGCGCACAGTAAGTTACTACCATCATGATCTTTTTCTGTTAATGTTTTAAATACCAGGAGGTGTAGACAGAATGGTCTTGATGGGAGATTTGGGACTGCAGCATCCCACCTTTCGGGGAGCAAGTCAGGATGTAGATTCAGGAGCATAGTCTTGTGCTTAAAGTTTTATGTAGTGATTATTCCTTGGACAGACTCTTTAGTCTTTTAAAATTTATCTGCGCTATAGGGATCGCAAAGATTTAGACACAACTGAGCAACTGAACTGAGCTGAATTGCACTATAGGGGTGGCACTTCATGAGATGGATGTGGGTAGGGTGAATTAAGTCTTGAGCAAAGCTCGGTCTTTAGAAATAGTGATTGACCAGTTAGCTTCACAGGATAATCAGATATTAGTACTTTCTCCATGAATAAATTTGGATTGGGAGGGAACCAAAAACAATAGTAGCTTTGTGGGATGCAAAAGATACCTTAAGTACTGTGAAGCAGGCCTTGCAATCAACAGGTATGTGAAGCCTTTTTTCCCCCCTTTGTATCTAGCACCTTGAGTACTGCAGGGGATCAGAATAGAATAAGTTCTTCAAAAGAACTTACATTAATAGCTGGGGCAAGAGGTCTAATGTGAATGAAATGCTCAGCCGTATAGAACAGTGGGTGGGGGAGCCTATGTATTCCTGTTGTCAACCCCAGACCGCACAGCTCTGCTCAACGGGCAGTTCTCTAGTCGCCACAACACAGAGGCCAACTCGGATGAGAAAGGACAAGGACACACTTGACCAGGAAGCCTTCTCCCACTCGCAAGATGACTCAAGGGGTGCTGGGGCGGTGTCCCTGGGAAGATAGTATTCTTCAGGAATTTGTCTTCCACGTTTCAGTGACCGGCGTTTTGAGTGTTGTTACCTAATTCACTGATTGAGTTTCCTCAGCACTTGTCCACGTACCCCATGTGAGCCGGGAAGGTGTCCTATGTCTAACTGTCTATATCTGTATCATAATATTATTCTGCATTGGGGTATTGATTTCTGGCAAAACAGTAATTTATCATTCATTGAAAGATTAGCATGAACTGACATGACTAATTTCTTTAGCTCAGTGAGTCCTCATAAACTGAAATTGGACCTCTTATAATCCCTGTGATGTGGGGGGGTGCGCTCAGCTGTGTCCGACTCTTTGTGACCCCATGGACTATAGCCTTCCAGGCTCCTCTGTCCTTGCAATTATCCCAGCAAGTATACAGGTTGCCATTTCCTCCAGGGGATCTTCCTGACCCAGGGATTGAACTTGCAGGTTCTGTGGCTCCTGTGCCGGCAAGCGGATTCTTTACCACTGAGCCACCTGGGAAGCCCAATCCCCATTATACAGATAATGAAACTGATACTTAGGAAGGTGGTTCTTGCCAAAGGCTACACTGGTGATGCAGCTCCACTCGAGGCCAGCGTCTGACACCGTTGTAGTTATATCCTCCCATAGAAGGACAAGAGCCATCAGCTGAAAAGATGCTGTATGTCAGTTACTTCAGGAGGGGCAGTCTGAAGATGGTTCTGAAGGGGAGCTGGTTGTTTTTTTGATCACTGAGTTTGAGAAGACGTCCAGTAAGATGTATCCAGTTTCCCCCATCTATTTTTTAAAAAATATATGGCAGGTCATATCCTTTTGATGTCACATTCGTATCAGTGGTCATTAATTGTAAAGCATCTGAATGTTTTGTCTGTACCTTAAACAGTAGTAGCCCATTCCACAAGAATGAGTTTTTTCCGTTTTATTTCTGTCCTATATGTTGTGTAGGTATAAGTGGTGGATGGTGAAAATGGGTGTTTGTAAAAAATAGGAAAACAGATTAGACTTTGCTGCATAATCTAGTTGTTAAAAAAGTCTCATATCACAGGGGTAGATGAGCTTAAGGGTTAATCCAGTGCCTTAAGGTGTACTCGTAGTCTCTCAAGTTGAAGCCATAGTGAGCACAGACACTGAGCTATCTGACTTAATCAAATTGCTGTTTTCAACAGGATGCATTCAGTTTACTAGCCTATTCAGATCCTTGGAACAGCCCAGTTGGAAATCAGCTTGACCCAATTCAGAGAGAACCTGTGTGCTCAGCTCTTAACAGTGCAATATTAGGTAAGTGAAGCCAGAAAGCACAGCTTTAACTAGTCTCTTGAGTATTTGAGACGGTATTTGTGCTGGTATTTATCCTATGGTAAAATCTTAAGGGAAATGTTTTCTACATTAAAAAAAAAAAATTAACCTCACAGTATAGAAAAATTCCTGTTATCTCAGTCCCAGATTAAATGGGTTCAGATGGAATAAAAACAGTACATTGGGGTGTATCTTGTGATGTCTAGAAAACAAGTGTCTGTGAGTGTGGACACAGCATTCCTGGCCTGAATTGCCCGTGCCCAAGCTCCCACCACGGTGAAGACACTGGCTCAGGGCCTCCCGGGGGCTCTTCAGTGCCGTCAGCCCCAGCTCTTGGAGACGCAGGCTATGTGCAGTAAAGTTCAGATTTAACTACATGCCCTTACCAAGTGAAAAGGGGAGGGGAGGGGAGAGCAGCAATACGTAGGCTTAGCCAGGGGGAGCCCAAAGTGGGAGACGGGGACTTGCTGTCCCCTGACTGGTGGCCGTTCCTGTGAGCAGAGTGTGGTGCTTATAAACTGAACAGATGCTCTTTAAGTGAATTCAGTGACTGCACATTTTATGCATTTATATATAAACTACATAGGGTTGATTATTTACATAAAAGGACATTTTAATATCTGGGCAATTTTTTCCAAAGGGAATTTGGATGAGGGTGACTTTTCACTTTCCATTTTAGAATGTAAGTCCTCAAGAAAAATGGGAGCTACCAGTTTAGTCTGTTGTGTGCTGTGTGGCCGTTCGGCTTGGGAGCTTTGAGGAACATGTGAGACACTCAGATGAGGGCAGTGCACACACAGTCAGTGTAGGCCGGAGACTGGAGCGGAGGCAGGGCTTAGATGGCTGGAATGTAAAGGGAGCTATTTAGAGTTCTGACATGGGGGCCTTAATCTGCTTCTTTGCCCTTATAAAGTTCATTATTAATTAATTGTGTTGTGGCTTAATACTGAAGTTTTGGCATAGGAATTGGTATTGCGTTATAATTTTCTCAGATTTAGAATTTGTATATAATATTGTGAATTTTCTTTGGTTAATATGTTGTCTTTGGTTATACAAAATTAATTTAGTTCTACCGGTAAAAAATAAGTATATTCAGTAGCACTGCTAGGATTGTAGGGCAAATTATAGTTTGCTGTAACTGTCTTTTTGAAATGACTATATTATAGGTAATCATGAAGCCCTAATTGCTTTGTATCTGGGTAACACTCAGACTCGGAAAGAATTTTTGAGGAAAAGTGACCAGTTTTCATACGATAGTTAAGAATCTTGCATTCTCCAGGGGAATTAAAATTTCAAGTAGTCAATTGCTTAGGACCATTATCCAGGATATATATATATATAGTGCCCTAAATTATGTGGCTCAACTATAAATAGTGCTTTAATTTATTAAATCTATACAATTCCTGCAAAAGAAAGGACAGGACTTGAACTGCTGTGGGTGTGTGTGTGCATGTTTATAAACACTGTGCTGTATTACAGAGCCTCACGTCTCAGCAGTGCTTCAAGTTAGAGTACTAGCATGTGATGCCTACAAGTTCTGTATTCCAAAAAAATGTAAAGGACAGTTATAACCGCTGTGCCTTCCGGGGCCAAAATAAAACTGTGACAATGTGCTTACCAACCCAAAGAGCATTCACCACTGTGCCCTGAAGAGGGAGGAGTAGGCGGCCTCTGTTGGGCCGTATCCCCAGAAGAAGAACCCATCAGTGAAATTTCACTGAAAGCCTGGTGCCCTTTTCTCTGACCTTGATCAAACCTTGATCAAACTTCTCTGACCTCTGGGGCCCTTTTGTTTGACCTTGATCAAACAGGAGAGAGACACTAAATGTGCCTTACTCCCCAGTGCAAACATTAGGTAAGCAATTACATCATTCCCATCATAGTAAATATGAAAGTAAAGGGTTTGAACATCTAACAAAGTCTTAATTCCGCAAGAACTTATTACCACTTGAAAACCCAGTGAGCACAGTACCTTGTCACAGTAATGTCCAAGGCACTGTTTGCTTAAAAACCACCTTTGCTGCTTAGCTTGTTAAGTACAGTGCAGGCATTGGTAATTTTGTAAGCAGTGCAGTACTTTGCTGATTGAGAGATGCTGTTTAAAATGTCTTGCTAATTGCCATTTCCACTTTCAATCATTTTTCCTCAGAAACCCACAATCTGCCAAAGCAACCTCCACTCGCCCTAGCCATGGGACAGGCCACCCAGTGTCTGGGACTGATGGCTCGATCAGGAATCGGATCCTGTGCTTTTGCCACGGTGGACGACTACCTACATTAGCTATGCATTTTCGGAGCTCACACTTGCATTGTGGCGCATAGATGACATGGAAGTAGACCAGCTCTGCTGATTTGAAACTTAGATTTTTAATTATGTACTGGGGACAGGTTTTTGTCGCTTTACATTGCTTCCTAGTTTACAGCATGATGCAAATGATTTTCTAACTTAGTGTTAGGAGCAATTATTTTCCATCTTTAGCCTCTTAGTTGTCTAAGAGTTAAATATTACTGAATTCCAGACATTCAAATTGATCATCACAAATCCTCTAAAACAATTACCTAAAAGAAACCAAAAAGTCCTGCCTTCTTTGTTGGGGGGAGAGAGGGGGGAAGGAAACGGAACAAGTTGTGTTTGTGTTAGCATGTGGGTGATGTAAACTTCAAATTGGGAGGTATTCTGACCCCCGCTCCCATATAAGCATTCAATCAGTGTAACTTGCAAAATGCATAAACATCTGACAGTTTGAATTTATAGTGTTGATGGAAGAAATCATTTTTAATGTGTACTGTAAAACTTGAAATACTCAGGAGCTGAGTGGATATGTTTGTTGCTACTTACAATCCCGACCTGTTAGTCCCAGTAGTTTTGTTTTAACATGGTCTTTCTCAACTTTGTTTCTGTTTAACTACAGATGACTTCTGTTGTAGACTCACAAGTTGAACTGTTGTATTATAACAGTATTACATGTCAACAGTGTGGTTATGACCTTTATTTATATAAAAACCAAATATTTAGTCAATTTACTGTGTCTTAATTTAATCTTTGTACACCTTCCATTTTTAAGTGCTTAAAATGAGTACTATATTGCAATAAAAATGTAGTGATATAATTAACCAGCCATTAAAAATTTACTTCTACAGATACCAGAGTGTCAATTGAATTTATACATTAGGAACTTGCATACTTATGATTAATGTAAAGTTAGAACAAGTAAAATGAATGGTTGCTACTATAAATCTGAGCTCTGCAACCTAAGACTGCCTGGCATTTACAGGCCTCCCTGGATTAGGGCCAAACCTGATACGATAGGCGATATAGACAGCAGGCAATTAATCTTATTTTCATAATCATCATGTGGCATGTGACTTGGCCACTTTTAAAGCAAACCCCCAAACTGGTTAAAAGTAAAATAGGAACAAGCTCTTCAATAGAATGACCATATCCTTTGGTTTGGCAAAGGTGTCTGTTGGCTGTACACCAAGTCTTAAGCCTTCTTTTACAAGAACAGATTATCCACATTTGGACACTGTGCTCTTCCACATATTCTGTGAAATCTCGTCAGTGGCACCAAAACACCAGAGACAAACACATCCAAGAGCTTCAGTGAAGCTTTTACTGCCACACTGCGGGGTTGGGGGGGTGCGGAGGTGCCCTCCTGGTGTGGGTACTGCTTGTGGTCAATAAAATGGAAAAACAGAAAAATAAAGGAAAACAAGTCCTTTTAAACTGCTGCTTCCAGGATGCTCAAAGACTAGGAGGCTTATACGCCAGGTGGATGAAGTGTGACTAGGTACTGCCCCTAAGAGACTTGAGATTCTTATAATGACTCTTCAGAAGGATTTATAAGTGATTTATTTTTTTTCCATAAAAATTACATTCTTTAAATAACTAAGTTCTATACATACAAAGTACTTGTTCTTCATCTAGCTTTGATTTACGTCTTAGGAGTTTTCATCTTTCTGACCATCCAGCGTTTTGTAAACCTCTTGGCATTTTGTTTTCTCTGAGATCCTAGAATAAAAGGTTTTGGGCAGTTAAGAATAAAGAAATAAAATTCCCAAGAAACAATTCACAGATTTTCTACATCGTTAAAAATTGGTACATGTACACATATACTGGGCTTCCCTGGTGGCTCAATGGTAGAAGAATCTGACTGCAATGCCAGAGACACGAGTTCAATCCCTGGGTCAGGAAGATCCCCTAGAGGAGGGCATAGCAACCCACTCCAGTGTTCTTGCCTGGAGAGTCCCATGGAGAGAGGAAGAGAGGAGCCTGCTGGGCTACAGGCCCTGGGGTCACAGGAGGCGGACACAGCCCATGTGCACATACGTACTACACTGGCCTGCTCTCTGAGCAACTTTCAAACAGTAACAGAGCCACTGAAGAAAAAAAGATACACTATCTCCTTAACAAGAAACATTATTCAATAAGATAAAACTCAGATTCAAGAGAATAAAGCCAAATCTTACCCCAAGTATTATTCAAAAACTGGGCTGCAGCCTTTTTCGTCGGTAACCTCTTATTTTCAAGAGACAGGAACTTGTTTACTAGGAAAGAGGATTATTTGTCATTTTTTTTGTTTAATTCACAGAAAAGAAAGAAAAACAGTCTAAGGAAATTACCAGTAGTTCTGTTGGTTCCAGGACCATATAAACAATTTTGTATGAAGGCTTTGGCAGCTTCTTGCCTTGAATCCCTCAAATCTTGATCTTTTAGCCTTACAGCCATGTAGCTTTTATTCTGGCTGGCGATCAATACAAAAAGAGAAAATGAGGCCACACTTATTTTCAAAATAAAGTATTTCTGTTAGTTGATTCAAATAGTGGAGAAAAATCCCCAAATCCTAATTTTGTATAAGCACAGGTTAGATGATAAAATTATAGGGCTATTTTACAACTAATGTTTACATTTTAGTAGAGCAAATACTTTTTAATATAAATACCCAAAATGTTCCACAGAGGATCCAATCTGAAACCGCTACTAATTGAGGTAATACCCCCCTCAAAGGTCACCTTTACATCCTACACACAAAGACGACTTCTTACCCAACAGTCTGTACTTTCTGCACTTTAGCTTTCTTAGAGTCACTTCCTTTCTCTTGTTCTTCATTTTTCTTTTGCAAATTAACTAAAAAATTGAGTTAATATTTCTCATTAGCATTTGTGCACAAATAAATCAAGAATATATACTGGAGTTTACTTTAAATATCCACTACACATCAATTTGTATGTGATCGTACAAAATAAGCTAAAATTTAAGACTGTGCTCCCAGCGCAGGGGGCTCAGGTTCAATCCCTACCGGGAGAACCAGATCCCACATGCCAGAACTAAAGGATGTGCATGCCACAACTAAGACCCGGCGAGCCAGATAAATTATTTTTTTGAAAAAAAGAAACGAGCTAAAGCCCACCAGGCCTGTTTCCATGCTCCTTCTCAAGGGTAACAACATTTGCAAGTATCAGCAAATGCCCTTGACACTTAATGAGAGATTACGTAAATAGTTCATACCTTCTTTCAACTTTCCCGGTGATTTCTTCACACTAAGGGAAGAAGAAGCAAAACACTGACTGGGATGGCCGAGAGCAACAAAGACTCAGGTTATCACAAAATTTCAGCTGGTTTCACAAATAAGATAACCCCCTTTTACTACCACCATTCTCAATTTTTATTGAGCATCCTTAAAGTCACTCCCCAATGTGCTGTCAACAACTCCCAATCAACAGACTATACTAGGCTAGGAGGATCAGAATTTAAAATCTGAAAGTATATTAGTAGGCTTCCAAAGAAGCAGATTGTTGTGGTTGATGGAGTTAAAAGTATTTAAGAATTATGTAATACAGTATTTGAAATATGAAGTGAAAGGTGGTAGGCCTGCCTGCCTCACTTTATGTGGAGAGAACTGAAAGGATTAATTGAACACTTCAGACACAACAATGGAGACAGACAATGGTAGTCTCAAAAAGTGTGGTCTAATGGAGAGAGAGTCAAAGGCCAGAACACAATGAGATGTCTATACAGAAGTGGAAAAGCTAAACCGCGGGGGCAGTGATGGGATAGAGGGAATAAGAAGGGACAGGTGACAACTTGGTTTTCAAAGATGAAAGGGACTTTGCCACCATGATGTATTCAGAAACTCAAAGAGTATTGAGTAACTCTTTGGAAAAGTTCTTCTACGGAAAAAGAACAACTGTTCTAGCAGGGCTAAGCTAAATTTAAAGCAATAAGAGAAGACAAAGGGGAACAGGAAAAACATAGCAAATATTTAATCTAAATTTAGTACAGTATAGAATCCTGATGCCATAGCACAGAGGAGAAAGAGGAGCTTTAAACATACGGTGGATGGCAAAGCTACTAAATGAAAAGAGGAACAAGGAGGGGAAAATTATGTGGCTCAGATGGTAAAGCGTCTGGCTACAATGCGGGAGTCCAGGGTTCGATCCCTGGGTCAGGAAGATACCCTGGACAAGGAAATGGCAACCCACTCCAGTACTCTTGCCTGGAAAACCCCATGGAAAACAGTCCACAGGGTCGCAAAGAGTCAGACAGGACTGAGTGACTTCACTTTAACAAGGAGGGAGAACAAGGTAAGGCAAGCAAGGGACAAGCTGAGTTTTAGGAGCCTATGGATAATAGACCAGTACTCCACACCCCACTAAAGGATGAACTTCAAAACACTTTTATTCACACCCTCTATCCTGCCCCTAGTACACTGACAGTGGCCACAGTTTACTGTAGGAACTCACTGAGATCAGCAACTCAGAAGCTAGAGCTACCCATGGGAACGACAAAAATAAGAAACAGCCACAGACGGAAAATAAGTGGAACATTTCCCTCCACCTGTCCCACCAAATTCAAATATCTCCTAGTAGCTTTTTAATTTAGACTTTAAAACTTGAGTTCAGACAAATGTACCAAGACAGCATTAAAACACTGTATGTAAACAAGTAATAAAAGGAGACCCACCACTTACCTAGTTTGTGAAGCTGTAGTTAACTTCTCTAGAATAGTATCTGGAAGGAGTTTTCTTTTCTTTAAAGACGTTAAAAAAAAATCAATAAAACGTAAGCAACAGGACAACACGCCCTGAAGTGCTTTTGAAGTTACCATTTTAAGGACAGCCCTACCTCTAGGCAAATAAATGATCCGAACACTGCCCTCCACTACCTGTGAGCTGTGGGAAGACTGGGGCCCAAGCAACTCAGAGCCTACTCCTACTTCACTTGGAAGACGTGAAGGCTGGAAAGGGTGCCCGCTTTATTCCAACCCTCGGGTCACGTTATACACCGAGGGCAGTTCACAGGCACGTCCACCTGCGGCCAATCTCCGGAACAGCAGAGCGCGAACCAAGCATCCTGTGCGCGGCCCTCCGTTTACCCAGCGCTGCCTCCTCACAGAGACCCAGGTTCACATAAACCACCTCCGCCGCGCGTCAGAGGAGGGTCTGGCTCTACTTTACCTCTTTCCAACCCTATTCTAAACTGGTGGACAGCGAGGAGCACTAGCACGCCGATGTCAGTGCTGTCGGAAGAGACCACCAGCGGGGCTCTCCTCCACCCCGGACCCCTGCAGCATTGAACTCTTCCCCGAGCCGGCCCGTGAAACGGCCCCCTCTTTGCAAACCTCTAACCTTCTGTTCGATAAACAGTTCCTCGCGCCGCTTCCTCTTCTCCTTCAGAAGCGCTTTGTCCCTGGAAGAGACCGCGACGAGTCAGGGCGGGCGGAAAAGAGAAGGGGGACGGTTAGGCGGCGCTTCTCCCCACCAGCTTGTCCCCCGGGGCTCCGAACCTGCGCACCGTCTCCCGAACTCGCCGCTCCTCCTCTTTCGCTTCGGCCTGGGCGCTGGCGAAAGTCAGCTCCTCCGGGGCCTCGTCGTCGAGCTCGTCGTCCCCCTCCTCGTCTTCCTCCAGCGGCTCGGCGGCCGCGCCGCTGCTGGGCTGCCCGAGCAGGAGCCCGTGCCCCGCCTCCTCTTCGGAAGCGGGCTGGCCCTCATCCACCATCGCCGAGGCCGACGCCGGGGCGCGAGACGCGCGCGGCCTGAGCTGCACCATGACCCAAGCTGCGGGGACCCGGCGGCCGTCTTGACCTCTGACCCGGAAGCCCCACGCAAGCGGTCAGTGACGCAAAGGGCAGGCGCGGCCGGGGTCTGCCGCCCTCTGCAGGTTCGGAGGCCCCACCGCGCGGTACGAAGGCGCACGCGCAGAGCCGGGAAGTGGGGCGTGGCCTAAGGAAAGCGCCGGGCGTTCCCTTCCACCCGGCCCGGAGCCTGCGAGCCGCGGGCCAGGATGCCCGGTCCCCGCCTACGGTTACAAGAGCCGGTGGACTTGGGGGCTTGTTTCCAGGCAGGGCCGATCCGTGCTGCTGCCGCCTTAGCGGGGATGCCGAGAGCGTTGTTGCTTGGATCCCCGCGCTCCTCGGGGCGGGCTGGTGCGGGTCACGCCTCCCGGTGCCCAAGAACCCGAGGACCTCGAGCCCCTATCGCCCTGTCGCCGCCTCTTTCCGCTCAGAGAGCCGCTCAGTCGTATCCGACTCTGCGACCCCATGGACCGCAGCATGCCAAGCCTCTCTGTCCATCACCAGCTCCCAGAGTTTACTCAAATTCATGTCCATCGAGTCGGTGATGCCATCTAACCATCTCATCCTCTGTCGTCCCCTTCTCCTCCCGCCTTCAATCTTTCTCAACATCAGGGTCTTTTCCAAGGAGTCAGTTCTTCGGATCGGGTGGCCAAGGGTAGCCAAAGTATTGAAGTTTCA
>NW_011494846.1:786549-787095 GCF_000754665.1 Bison bison bison | reverse complement strand
ATCACCAGCTCCCAGAGTTTACTCAAATTCATGTCCATCGAGTCGGTGATGCCATCTAACCATCTCATCCTCTGTCGTCCCCTTCTCCTCCCGCCTTCAATCTTTCTCAACCTCAGGGTCTTTTCCAAGGAGTCAGTTCTTCGGATCGGGTGGCCAAGGGTAGCCAAAGTATTGAAGTTTCAGCTTCAGGATCAGTCCTTCCAATGAACACTCAGGACTGATTTCCTTTAGGATAGACTGGCTGGATCTCCTTGCAGTACAAGGGACTCTCAAGAGTCTTCTCCAACACCACAGTTCAAAAGCATCAATTCTTCAGCGCTCAGCTTTCTTTGTGGTTCAACTCTCTCATCCATACACGACTCAGAGAGCCGCTGGGTCGAGCTAATAAATTCGGCTTCCTCCACTCTGCACTCCCTGTAAAAGTACCATTTCTAAAGGAGGACGTGTGGCATAGCAGCGGGACCCCATGCCTTGCAGTCCTGTTGTCACTGAGGAGAAACAAGGTGGACAGACCCACACGTACATCGATCTTGGCACCAAGCGTGC
>NW_011494846.1:766018-786449 GCF_000754665.1 Bison bison bison | reverse complement strand
CACGCCCCCCTTTAGAACGTGAGCTCAGTGAGAGCAGGGACCCCCGCTTCCCGCTGTGACCCCAGGATCTTGCCCAGTGACTGCCCGTTGCACCTCCACTAAGTGACCAAAACCCGGGCACCGTGTATTTTTATGCCCCGCTCCGCCCCACTACACCTATTTCATTTCTTAGCCTATGTGGCCATTCAGTAATCTTTGTGTTTATTTTCTCCCACCTGCTCAGCCAGTAAAGAAAACGCCTGCAATGCAGGAGACCCTGGTTTGATCCCTGGATTGGGAAGATCCCCTGGAGGAGGGCTTGGCAACCGACTCCAGTGTTCTTGCCTGGAGAATCCCATGGACAGAGAAGCCTGGTGGGCTACAGTCCATGGGGTCACAGAGTGGAACAGGACTGAGCAACTAAGCACACACCCATTACACAACAGCAAATGATTCATCATTCTCTGAACTGCCGCTGCTGCTGCTAAGTCACTTCAGTAGTGTCTGACTCTGCAACCCCATAGACTGCAGCCCACCAGGCTTCTCTGTCCATGGGATTCTCCAGGGAAGAGTACTGGAGTGGGGTGCCATTGCCTTCTCTGCATTCTCTGAACAAACCAAGCTACTTCATGCTTACCTTGCAGTTGGACATGCTCTTGTACACAGTCCTCACTTGGAACTCCTATTTATAACTGAAAAACCCGCACCCAGGCTGACTTCCTCTCAAAGCCTTTCAAGCACCTTAATGTCCACCCCATCCCTACCCTGCTGCTGCTGCTAAGTCGCTTCAGTCATGTCCGACTCTGTGCGACCCCAGAGACAGCAGCCCACCAGGCTCCCCGGTCCCTGGGATTCTCCAGGCAAGAACACTGGAGTGGGTTGCCATTTCCTTCTCCAGTGCGTGAAAGTGAAGTCGCTCAGACATGTTCGAGTCCTAGCGACCCCATGGACTGCAGCCTACCAGGCTCCTTCCTGCTACCGCTACTGCTAAGTTGCTCAGTCATGTCTGACTCTTTGCCACCCCATGGACCACAGCCTACCAGGCTCTTCCGTCCATGGGATTTTCCAGGCGAGAGTGCTGGAGTGGGGTGCCAGTGCCTTCTCCCAGGCTCCTCCCTACTCGTCTCTAATTGTGCTCTCCTGTGAATCTTTTGCTGTGACTGTAGCTTCCGTGATGTGTAACAGTTTCTGTGCCAGTGGTCCCAACCAAGTTCTTATGAACTCCTTGAAGGAAGGTCCAGGCCTCTTCTTAATCACTGTATTTCTAATGTCTATCATAGAGTAGATGTTCGATAAATATTAAATTGAATAATCCCTCAATGATTAAATGATCAAATATTAAATGAATAATCCCTACATAAATTTTGCATCATTTTCAATTTGCTTTTCCCTTTCTCTTGGAAGCATCTCCTAGCTTAAAAACAAGAAGACCAAAACACAAACAAAAAGTATGAAACGGAACCAAAAAAAGCTACGGGAACCAATGGCCTAGTAGGAAGGGGTTTACAAAGGATAGTTCTGAAATATCTGGGCCTTGGTCAGATAGAAATTACAAATTAAAAATACAGTCAGGGTTCCTCCACCAGTGTACTGGCTTCCACCACTGCTAACACCAGGGCAATGTATATAGAATGCTCTTTTGAAAAGCTCAACAACAAACCTATTAGAAGGGAATGATGGTATATTATGTACAAAGAAGTGTTAACTGTTAGTCGCTCAGTCGTGTCCAACTCTTTGTGACCCCATGGACTGTAGCCCACCAGGCTCCTCTGTCCATGGGATTCTCCAGGCAAGAATGCTGGAGTGGGTTGCCATTCCCTTCTCCAGGGAATCTCCCCAACGTAGGGATTGAACCCAGGTTTCTTGTGTCTCCTGCATTGCAGGCAGATGGCAACCCACGCCAGTACTCTTGCCTGGAAAATCCCATGGACAGAGGAGCCTGGTAGGCTACAGTCCATGGGGTTGCAAAGGATCGGACACGACTGAGCGACTTCACTTCACTTCACTTCTCTACCATCTGAGTCACCAGAGAAGCCCCATTTTACATACCGAAACTACATTATAAGTATTATAAGTCCCCTCCTACCCATGCAAAGGATCCTTGGCATTTATTAAAAGGTGTGACTTGCAAATGCAGCACAAACCTTTATGTCACCATGTGGCTTCTCCGAAAGCCAAGGGTGTGAGAGTAAATGCACTTTTGTAAGGGCCGGAAGTGATGTCACCCAGCTGCATAATCCCTGGGGAGCCCACCTGGTCTAAGGGAGTTAGATCTGTCCGACCTACCCACGCTGGTACTGACAGCCACTCCCCACATGGGTCTCTGGTGCTTGCTGACAGCGGGGATCCCTGGATCTGCATTAGGTGGGGGGAGTTGAAGGGGGAGCTGTGTTCTTCCTACTTTACACAAAAGGTACTCTGAGCATACACTTTTTAAGTCCCATGGGAAAAACTCCCTTCCAGGTTCCGTGTCTGGGGAAGCTTGGCGGACCCCGCAGGGTGTGTAACAGTGAGATGTCCTTCCGTGTATATGATACTGAGAAGCAGCCCACCATCGTCTCTCCCTTTCCCCTCGGCTCTGCTCCGTTTTAGGCAGCTTTAGCCCACCATCGTCTCTCCCTTTCCCCTCAGCTCTGCTCCGTTTTAGGCAGCTTTAGCCCACCATCGTCTCTCCCTTTCTCCTCGGCTCTGCTCCGTTTTAGGCAGCTTTAGCCCACCATCGTCTCTCCCTTTCCCCTCGGCTCTGCTCAGTTTTAGGCAGCTTTGTTTGGTGCAGCTATATTTGCGTCATTCTTTTTTCTCATCCTGATTTTCTACCTTGCTGCTCATTTTCTCTTCCATCCTTGCATGAGTTCTTATTGTAAGCTATCCCCACCCCGAACTTGGAGTAAAGCAGTCAAACAGATAAACACTGAAAAGAAAATGTCCCAAACAAAGACAACTCTTGGGCTAACATTTTAGTACAATAAATTACCTGCATAGAGAGTGATTTTATTTTCCACCAAACCTTGCGCAACAATGAGAAATACCCACGTTTTACCCCTCTGTTTCTATCTTTGCCCAAATAGCAGAAACACAATCAGGAGAATCACTTTGTTTTAGACAGTCTAATCACAAAGTTACCCAGTAACCAACCAAACACATCAGACTTATGTTCAGGATCAAACAAAATAACAGGAACTGACTTCAGAAGTCCTGTGACTTCTCCTTCTAAACACGGTTACTACTGTTGCTTCCAAGTCCCCATCAACCATCAGCAGTTTGGATTCCAGCCCAGCAATCAAAAGATATTTTCAGACTTTCCAGTATTTGGCTCACCATCCACAAGACTGCCTCCCCTGCTGGTGGCTTGGTACTTAGATGCTCTGAGATTTCTTCCTTCCCCAGGATGGCTATGAAACAGTTTCAGTTTCGTGAGGAGCGAGGGCTTCGGGAAGAGTCGTCCCACACGGCCCCTGGAAATGAAACCTGAAACAGAAGGACGAACACAGCAAAGTTATGAGCAAAATGAGCATTCTGCTTCAGCAAGTCAACTTTCTTAGTTACAGCCAGAATAAAATCCAGATTCTCACAGGAGTCTTAGGCATTTTGGAGCCCAGTTCTTTCATCAAGTTTCTGACATCGCCAAATGCAGACACTTCAGTATGGGTTGGCACCCTCATTCCCAAGGGAATTTGGGAAAGCAATTGCTTAGAATTTCAGTTCAGTTCGGTCACTCAGTTGTGTCTGACCCTTTGCGACCCAATGGACTGCGACACTCCAGACTTCCCTGTCCTTTACTATCTCCCAGACCTTGCTAAAATTCATGTCCATCAAGTCAGTGATGTCATTCAACGATCTCCTCCTCTGTCGTCCCCTTCTCCTCCTGCCCTCAATCTTTCCCAGCATCAGGGTCTTTTCCAGTAAATCAGTTCTTTGCATCAGGTGGCCAAAGTATTGGAGTTTCAGCTTCAACATCAGTCCTTCCAATGAATATTCAGGACTGATTTCCTTTAGGATGGACTGGTTGGATCTCCTTGCAGTCCAAGGGACTCTCAAGAGTCTTCTCCAACACCACACTTCAAAAGCATCAATTCTTTGGCACTCAGCTTTCTTTATATTCCAACTCTCACATCCATACATGACCACTGGAAAAACCATAGCTTTGACCAGACGGACCTTTGTTGGCTATGTAATGTCTCTGCTTTTTCATATGCTGTCTAGGTTGGTCATAACTTTCCTTCCAAGGAGTAAATGTCTTTTAATTTCATGGGTGCAGTCACCATCTGCAGTGATTTTGGAGCCCACAAAAATAAAGGCTGCCACTGTTTCCACTGTTTCCCCATCTATTTCCCATGAAGTGATGGGACCGGATGCCATGATCTTAGTTTTCTGAATGTTGGGTTTAGAATTTAGGTGCCTATAAATGAGAATTTTATTTTAAGGAGGAAGGAGAGACATGATTGTATTTTGTGACTGTTTTGCCAAACCCATAACTCTAAGTTTTATAAACTCTTACACAACTACATGAAAGCACCCTCACTGGTACTAAGGACAAGGGAAACAAATGAACCTCGCACACCAAGCAGACCATAAGGATCTTAACCGAGTCAGCTGGCTCACGCCAATCACTGAAATTCACAACTAGCCCTGACCTGTAGTTAAAAAGTAGGAAAAAGAGAAAGATCAAAGAAAGAAGAGGGAGAGAAAAGACGAAAAACCAATGATTTCTGCTTCCTTCAAGGGAAAATACTTATGACAGGAGGAAACAAAGAAACCAACTAATTCTACTGTGTTATTAATAAATGAAAACCAGCTGAGCATGATTTAAAATTTAAAAAAAAAAAGCATCTGGTCATATTACTTATTCTTGATACAACACAGATCAAGAATGTTCCCTCTGTGCCATGAATGGACGGCCCTGAGCAACTGGCATTTCTGATCCTTCTGCCTCCCCTCCCGCAGCCCCACCCCATCCCCACCACCCCCAGCACGAGGAAGGCTGCCCACTAGAAAGCTCCTCCCAGCACAGTCCCTTGAGGACTTACCAGGAAGCACAGCTAGGCAGAGAGCACTCAGGGACTTCCCTCGACTTGCACCTGTTCTTTTGTGCACCCCTATCCACATTCATCCTCCTCCCATTTACCAAAGCAAGCTGCACCTGACCTCACCCATCCCAAATCTTACATGGTGCCTCTTATCCCAGAATGTGAAAACTTAACCGGCTGCCAAACCAAGGGATGTTTGAAACACTGCTGTGGATCTGAGAAAACAAATGGTTTCTAAAGACTGGGTGATATATACAAACAGGGCCACTTCATTCTTGCTTCCAGTAAAACTGAAAGAGCCTCTTACAGAATTGCCAAACAGATCACTAAAGTTGATTCAGGAGGACTCTGGACATTTCAGCATATAAGATGGAAAGTGGTCCAAAATCTGAGTGGCCAGAACAAAATTCTTTCATGCCCGGGGTTTATGTGGCCCAGGTTTCTGAGTATTTTATGTATGGTATTGTTGTTGTTCATTGCCAAGTCGTGTCCAACTCTGCAACCCCATGGACTGCAGCCTGCCAGGCTTCCCTGTCCTTCACCATCTCCCAGAGCCTGCTCAAACTCATGTCCATTGAGTCAGTGATGCCATCCAACCATCTGGTCCTCTGTCGTCCCCTTCTCCTCTTGCCTTCAATCTTTCCCAGCATCAGGGTCTTTTCCAATGAGTCAGCTGTTTGCATCAGGTGGCCGAAGCACTGGAGTTTCAGCTTTAGCATTAGTCCTTCCAATGAATATTCAGGACTGATTTCCTTTAACATGGACTAGTTTGATCCCCTGGCAGTCCAAGGGACTCTCAAGAGTCTTCTCCACACCACAGTTTGAAAGCATCAATTCTTTGGTGCTCTGCCTTCTTTATGGTCCAACTCTCACATCTGTACATGACTACTTAGTTTTTGCTTTTCTCTATAAAAAGAAAAAACTAAGAATTACAGTTGCCATTGAAAAGGTAAGTGTTTAGCTTGGAAAATCTGGGCTGCCACCCCTCAGACCAGAAATAGAGACACAGATACTCAAAACACAATTCCCCCCGCCCCACTCCAGGACAAGCTGCCAGGGTCACAGCAGCTCCCTTCTTCGAGCGACCTCTGCTTCGATGCTCACTAAGGAAGTCTGTCCTCTCAAGTCACACACTATCAGACACTTCACTGTTGGAAATGACGGCAGGAAAGAATGAAAGACTCCCGTGCCTGCAGGAACTCAGTCACTTGGCCACAGAGAAGCAGCCTGACTTCCAGCCCAGGCAAGGGGTGTCCGGGCCCAGTGTTTCACGTCCACCTCCAAGGTCACAGGACCCTGCAACCACATTGCAGCCAGAGCGGATCTAACCCCTCTCCACACACACGCACGCACACCCACACCCACACACACGCACACACACAGTCCTGCTAGCTGCTGAGTTGATCAAAAACGGCTTCACTGAAATTTCACCTAAACTCAACCCTCCTTCCACATCCTACAGTAACTCCATCTTTTCCTCTGTTTGGAACACGCAGCAGGGCTCTCTGGGGTCCCCTGCGCTGCGGTGATCAGGAAACTTGATCTTCCTAGGATACAGGTTTGTTTCCCATGACCACAGGCCTATTAGGGCTGCAGCATCATGAACCCTGCCTCCTTCTAATGCTGCGCAGTACTCAGAGTGGATATGTATATGTCTCTGTTAGTCACTCAGTCGTGTCCAGCTCTTTGCGACCCCGTGGACTGTAAGTCGCCAGGCTCCTCTGTCCACGAGATTTCCCAGGCAGGGATACTGGAGTGGGCTGCCATTCCTTTCTCCAGGGGTCTTCGCAACCCGGTAATCAAACCCAGGTCTCCTGCATTACCAGGCAGATTCTTTACTGTCTGAGCCACCAGGGAACCCAGTGGACACTTGAACTAATTAAAAAACCTCATGCTCCACGCATCTACTAAGAGATGCACTTCCCATAGTTTGACTTTTACGGGATTATTAACCGAAATGTATTATTTGTTGTTTTCAACAACTACAGACGATAAATTATGGCAGTGATAATTCCATCTAGAGGAGCTTTTCCGTGGAACAAGTTTTAAGAAAACTGAGAATAAATAATTCATATACTTTGAAGCAGAAGTATAAAAGGATAGTCAACAAAAGATTTTCAAGCATAAAAATACATTAGTAAAAATTTCTGTGGTAGAAATAGGATGGATGGGGATACAAGTTTAAAGTGAAAAAGAAAAAAATGTGAAGGTTCTCACTGTGAAAAACCCGCTTACATATTTGTTTTCTAAATAATGATGGTGGGTGTCAAGTTGCTGCGTCATTCAGATTCGACAGGATACAATTAAAACCAGGACAACAGCAGCTTTACTTTTAAATGTCGGTATTCTATTTCTAGGGCTTCATTGGTGGCTTAGTGGTAAAGAATCCGCCTGCTAATGCAGGAGACTCAGGATAGATCTTTGGGCCAGGAAGATCCCCTGGAGGACATAGCAACCCACTCCAGTGTTCCTGCCTGGAGAATCCCATGGACAGAGAAGCCTGATGGGCTACAGTCCATGGGGTCGCAAAGTCAGACGCGACAGAGCTACTAAACCACCACCAGCAGGAGGATTATGAGTATGATTTATGCAACAAAGGCGAGCCCCAATCTGCAGATTCCTACTCAAAGGCCTTTGGCTCTATCAAAAAAAAAAAAAAAAGGAAATGAATGCCCATTTATGCTTTAAATGAAAATGAGATGCTTATGTGTCCTTTTTTCACTGTTCTTGCTTTAAGTGACTGTTTTGGTTAAGGGCCAACTGGGGCCCCACTGCATGGACTAACAGGGTCCTACCAGCTACCTGACGATCTAGGCAGGCAGAGCACTGGCCTTCCCCATCAAATGCGGCCAACCGTAAATTACAAGTAACCTCTGCACCCTCCTGAGGAGTACAAACGTAAAGAAGAAACCATCTATGAAGCTGTTTTCTAGCTAAGAGTTCCTGAGACTTCTACACTCCGCCTGCAGGGCGCTGTCTCTGGGGACACGTGCCCCGCATACAGGTGACGTGCCCTCCACACACACTACTGACCACCTCCACCTCCTGGAGCCCCCTCCCCGCCCCTCTCCACACACACTGGCCCCTTGCTGTCCCTCAGGCCTCCTGGGCTGGCTGCCACCCGGGGCCTTTGCCCAGGTGGTCCTGGCACCTGGCAGGCTCTGGGCCCAGAGGTCTCCTCAGCGAACCACTCCTCCTCAGTGTTGCCAGACCTCTTCTCTCTGAAACCCCCACCACCCACTGGATCCCGAGCCCGCCTGCTCCCCCTGCCCACTTCTACCTCTGCTTTTTCCCACAGCCGGATCCCACCTCTCATGGGCCACACAATTTGCATTTATTATCTTATCGTTCACTGTTTGCCCTTTGCGGCTAGGAGGCCATTTCACGTGGTAGGATTTTATTTTGCTTACTAATATATCCTATCCCAAGCACTCAGAACAGTATCAGTGGTAAAGAATCTTCCTGCCAATGCAGGAGACGCAGGTTCAATCCCTGGGTGGGGAAGATCCCTTGGAGAAGGAAATGGCAACCCACTCTAGTATTCCTGCCTGGAAAATTTCATGAACAGAGGAGCCTGAGCCTGGTGGGCGACAGTCCATGGGGTCGCAAAAGAGTTGGACACATCTGAGTCACTAAACAAGAACAAAGTCTAGGACATAGTAGGTGCTAAATAAACACTTGTGGACTTGGACTAAATTCCAAAGTTTAGAGAAATGGAAAGCTGCACGACTGGGGGTTGCAGGGAGTGGGGGGCCCACTGTCCTTGGAAGGCCTTGCACACCAGTCCTTTGGGCGCACTACTCCCATTTCTGCTTCAACAAGTACACAGATCCTTACATGCCAAAGACCCCTGGGGTTGAGAAACAGTCAAAATCCTGATGCCTAAATCCCCAAATACCTAGTCTAATGGTTTCTCAGAAAATCATCCAAGATAACCATCTGGGACAGGGGAAATGACAAAAAACAAAACAGGAACTAATTAACACCTTGAAAATATTAACACATTTCGATGGGAGGCAAATACCATGACTCTGTTTCTAAATTAGAATTGGGGCAAAGAATCTAAACAACTTGGGCAAGGTCGAAGGAGTCTTGCGAAATCCAAATTGAAAATGTAGGCAGAAATAAATAAATACATAAAATGCAGGCATCATTTCCTGCAACCTATTTAGGTAACAAAGAAATCAGGTGAAAAGGCAGTATTATTTCAATTTTCATTTTTGCTACTAACCTAGAGCTGGGGCTGGCAAAATGTTTTCTGTAAAGAGTCAGAGACTTAATGTTTCATCTTTGCAGGCCAGACAGTCTCTGCTGCAACTCCTTACTTCCATTGTTTAAGTGCAAAAGCAGCCACAGACAATATAGGAACATGTGGCTGTGGCTGGGTGCCAATAAAACTTTATTTACAAAAATGTAGTGGTTGAGTTCGGAGAAGGCAAAGGCACCCCACTCCAGTACTCTTGCCTGGAAAATCCATGGACAGAGGAGCCTGGTCAGCTACAGTCCACGACGTTGCAAAGAGTCGGACATGACTGAGCAACTTCACTTTTACTTTTCACTTTCATGCATTGGAGAAGGAAATGGCAACCCACTCCAGCGTTCTTGCCTGGAGAATCGCAGGGACGGCGGAGCCTGGTGGGCTGCCATCTGTGGGGTCGCACAGAGTCGGACACAACTGAATCGACTTAGCAGCAGCAGTGGGTGAATCTGGCCTACAGGCAGTACTTTGCTGACCTCTGACCTAGGCTAGAGTTCAGCCAACATCAGTTACATGTGAGATGTGAGAAATTTCGGCCTTTGTTAAGATGCGTGTTTAAACCAGCTTCTCAGTCACTCTGGGTTTGGTTCCCTGTTTGAAAACCCAAGTAGGATGAGAAGATGACCACCCACGCCTCTTCTAAATGTCAGCTTTGATGATGCCCAGATAAAAGCATTGCTGGCTTCACTGGTCAATTATACTCATCTGGGAAAATTCCCAGACGTGGTGGTACAGAGGGTCTTGGCTTCCAAAAAGGTCCACTGAGCATCTGTTGTGGTTCCTGCGGCTGGTGCTGTTCAGATCTGATCAAAGTCTCAGACCAGAAAGAGGCCTGTTTATTTGAACAGAGACACTGCAGGTTTTCAGGATGGGAAGCTGAAGAATTTTTGTTGAAGATGAGTAGCAGCTGAAGCAGGTTTGTGGTTTTGGGAGGCCCAACTTATGAAGTGATATCATTATACTCCAAGAATTTCGTCTGAACTTGCAGGGAAAACTGCCAAGTTCATTATCCTTTCACGTGAAGACGTACACAATGGATGAATATCAGAATCACCCAGGAAGCGTATAAAAGAGGGGGCCCAGGCTACACCTTACACCAGTTACATCAGAATCTCCTGAGTGGTACCGTCATCAGATTTAGAAAAAAAATGTTTTTAAGATTTTTTATATGTGGACCATTCTTAAAGTCTTCATTGAATTTGTTACAATATTGCTTCTGTTATGTTCTGGTTTTATGGCCAAGAGGCATGTGTGATCTTAGCTCCCCGACCAGGGTGGAACCCACACCCGCTGCACTGGAAGGCCAACTCTTAACCTCTGGACCACCAGGGAAGTTCCCAGTCATCAGATTTTTTAAAATACGTAGTTGAGGTAAAAGTCACTGACTTAAGTAATGACAAGATGCTTCAGTAACATTTTACATTTTACTTATTCATATTGATGTATTAGTTCATAGTCTACCTTATTCTGGAAAGGAAATGAGACTATTAAGAATATATAAACTACATTAAAAGGGAAGACAGAAAAGCAGGGGTGAAAAAAAGCAAGTAAAACAAAGGAGATGTAAACTAGAGCCTAGACTGAGACAACATGTGAATATCCTACGATAACCTGTACTTCCCACACAGATTTGCGGGGGCAGGATCAATATCATTAAATGGCCACAGGTACAAACATTCTTGGCAATAAGACCAGAGAGGATTTGCCCAGGGAGCCCCACGGAGAACAGCGGGTGACGGAGTTGTGTGTGGGTGCCTCCCTGGCTTGCGTGCTTAGTCTTCAGCTGACCAGCATCTAAATGCCATTACTATACTTAGCTTCAACGCATGAATAAGAGTAAAGTCTAAACCATCAAAGAAGAACTTTCAAAATGTGAAAAACAAAAACCCTTTAGCAAACTCCCTGTAAAAAGACATGGCTACCTCAGTCTACAGTTAATGTGCTTTCTTCCATCAATCTACAACTAACACGTTGTTTTCTTCCCTCAAAGCAACTACAGACCAAATAAGAAAACACAAACTCTGTGTTACAAAACCAGGACAGCAGGTAAAATCTGCTTGGATGACCACGTCCAAACCCGCTCAGCGCTGTCCGCCTCCCACCCTGGTAACCCCGTACCTGAATCTTTCGGTGGCCGGGGTGGTTTCCATGTTGAATTCGGCCACTGGCACGCCGCGGGCTGACACTTGGGGGGCAAACATGGCCGCGGGATAGACCACAGAGGAAGTCCCCACCTACCGAGCAAACAGACGGAAGCGGACAAGCGACCACACGGTGGAGAAGCAGCGTCTTTGAAGAAAACCTTAACAGAAACTCAGACCAGTTTGTGGCTGCTGGTGTGAGGGAAGGTAAGCTGGGCGGGATAAATGGAGAATGTCTGGGGGACAAGAGGGGAGGGGGAGGCTCCCCTTTGGCTGATCCCTAGAATTTAGGAAGGATTTTTTTCATGTTTAGTCACCAAGTCATGTCTGATTCTTTGCAACCCCATGGACTGTAGCCCTCCTGTCTCCTCTGTCCATGGAATTTCCCAGCAAGAATACTGGAGTGGGTTGCCATTTCCTTCTCCAGGGGATCTTCCCGACTCAGGGATCAAACCCACGTCTCCTGCCTTGGCAGGCAGGTTCTTTACCACCAGTTACCTGGTATGAAAAAGAGAGCTGAGCTCATGGCAAGAGTGGCAAAGAAATGATCTGATCATCACCCAAATTAGTTTTAGTTGTCTCTGCTCTTTGAAAAGATCAGGGAAGGCCGTGACTTACCACTAGACACAGGTCACAGAGGGCCAGCTCTTTGTCAACCTCCTCCAGGATGGCAGGGTCCAGGTTTTCTCCAAACCACACCACGTGAGGTCGCAGCAGGCCCCCACATCCTGCCTCTTCACACCTGTAAGAGTGTCATCCTTAACCCACTCCCAAGACCTACTCTTGAGAAGGCCTGCCTAGGTGGATCAGGGGAAATCATAAAGTCTCTATTGTGTCCAGATGCACTGGGGTGATTTGTTGGCGAATGTGTCTCAGCCAACCTTGAGAGACATAGCTTTCTCTTTCCCAGTTACTTCCTTCCACTCAGGCACAGCCGTGCTCATGGTTAGCTGGACCCAGGAGGACTACTGGACTCAGACTTGCTTTCAACACACAAACCACTTGCTAATGTCATCAATGACCTCCCTCATCTTCTCTCAAATTCACCTCTCTCTTGCCTTGTCGGTAGCCAAGTTCTCCTGTGTCAATTTCCCAAGATCTCTCGTCTTTCACTAGCTACTACCCTAGGTCATCTCTAGTCAACCTATTTATTTACGTTCTAAAATAATCTCCCTCAAACTCCATTTTCATCATATTAATTGCCTAATCAAGTTTATTTTAGATCAAAACTTTAGAATATAGTCATGAAAACTTACTCTTTTAGGTCAAAACTCTGATTTTAGTAATGAAAATCCTTATTAAGAAAAATTCAAAAGGTTAAGTAAACCAGAGAAACGTTAGCATAATTGCTCCTTAGGGAGTAATAATGTACTTTCACACATTCAGTGCTCTGAGTAGCTCTGCAGCAAAGCAAGATGCTTCAAACTTGGTTCACTCTAGTGGTTCCATATTTATTTGGGCATGTGACATCTTTTTTCTCCGAGTAGTGCCTATCAACATCACGTGGATCTACTGCCTTATGAAACACTTTGGGGAAGGCCATTTTAAGGTCAAGTTTTGAAAAATTGACATAAAAATCTTTCCAGGGTTTTTTGCTATTGCTAATCTGCACAAATTCTGCTCGGTCCCATAACTTTACCTCTGTGAGACCTCCTACGGCCTCCATAGCCCTGGATTAGTAACACTGATGAGGAGGAGAAGGGGAGGAGGACAGTAGCTGAGGCTTCCCGACCAGTTAGGTCCGAGATGCCAGCCACTATGCTTCACGCACGCCGGGGGAATGTGTACAGCACAGCAGCTTCTGAAACGTT
Organism: Bison bison bison; assembly: GCF_000754665.1. Classification (NCBI taxonomy): domain Eukaryota; kingdom Metazoa; phylum Chordata; class Mammalia; order Artiodactyla; family Bovidae; genus Bison; species Bison bison. The sequence continues at coordinate 773,233 of NW_011494846.1, read as the reverse complement.
CCAGACCTCAAATGATCCCACCACAACACAGAGGAAAAAGGGAAGGACAGATGAACTTCTCTTAAGCCTGGTTTGGTTCACCCTTTGTCCTTTCGCCCTTGACCTCATGGGTCAGGGCTGGTTTCTGCATTGGCATGTTTCAGAGGCATCTCACCAAGTGAACTTAGATTTTGACCTACTAATTTTCTTTTTTTTTCAAACTGGAGCACCAACACAGACCAAAGTCGTTTTACTCACCGGGGCAGTTTCTCCACTGGGATTCCGGCATCTTGAGTTTGGGGGTCTGGAGCCCTGAAGTAAGTAATATGAGAAAAGAAAGAATGTCACTGGTGTAATCAAAGAACATAGAAATAAAATAACCCATAAGATTGTCTTTGCCTGGCCATGTATGGCACAAAACTCCTGATGAATACACACTGGCTTATAAGAGGATGAGGAGGGTAGACACAAACAATTGATTATCAGTGGTTCTACCTCAAGAGAGGGAATATGTATGGGAGAGGGGGGAGTAATACTGTTGTGCTAAGGAGAGTTTCATGATTTGCATCATATATGTCACTGCAATTTCAATCACCTGCAATGATATTATATTAATAAGTTACTTGTATGACTTATACCAATGGCTAGGTAGAATTTTTCTCAATATTTTGAGTCTACTCTTAATTTTTCCCCCAATTATAATATTTACAATAGTAAATGTTCACCATAGACACTTTGGAAAGTTCAGAAAGATATAAAAAAGAAATCAAAATTGCCATACTACTACTGTCCCTGTTAATATGTTGTTGATTTTCTTCTGGACGTTTATCTATATACAGATACATCAACATGGTGAGGGTGGATGTGTGTTTAAATACAAAGTTGGGATCATAATGTATAGAGTTAGAGCCTGTTATTTTCACTTATTTTAACCTGTGAGCAAAATATTTCCCTTACAATACAGCTGTACTGTCTCTAGCTTTATGTCTCATAAATATACATGGGAGTCATAGATAAATGTTCAATTTCTTCATGTTTATAGTCAACTGAAGAGACAAAACAACACACCTATTCCCAGAGTGCAGTATAATTACCCTTTTCCTGATAAGGCTGGACAAATTGGACTCTTATAGTTCTCAGCCACAACTCCACAAGAGGTACATCGAGTTTTAAATAAGCTACCTGAAAAACACAAGTTGAACAAGACCGGAATTTAGTATAATCGGGAGCAACTGACTCCATGTCTAAAAGAATACAAAATGATTTCGTTTCTACACATCACTTTAACAATTGCACCCATCCCAGCTTTCATGGGAAACATCAAGGCATGTAGTGAGATGGAAAAAGCCAGAACACATGCCCTCCTGGACTTCGTAATCTGGAGAGGAGCAGGGACAGGAAGTAAGTTACTGCATGACCAAGGAGCTCTCTGATCACCCCAGTGTTCAGGTGGAATTCAAATGTGCAGCAGGGCAGAAGAAGCCAACCTAAACCTACGGGCAGGATTTCCTGAGAACATGCCTGACAGAGGCTAGTAGCTTGGGATATGTTTTACAAAATCTTAATTTTGACTTAGTAAAGCTTAAATCTTTTCTACAAAAGCAGCTCAATAAATAATCAACTAATAAATGAAGAAAATAATCATTAAAACTAGCAAAGACTTACTGAGCTTAACCCATAAAAGGTGACCTCAGTTCACCACATGGTCACCATGTGCCCAGCGCTGAGCAGGTCACATGGCAGGGGACACATGCTGGTCCATTCTCTCCAGGGCTCCGTCTTTGAGAAACCACCCCCTTCTCTGTCCCACGCCAAGTTGATGGAGCTGTCAGTCACGTTCCCCAAATACAAGCTGGGGCACAAATTCCAGACTGGTCTAAGTGTGGCATCCTGTCCTCCAGCAGGAGTGTTTGGTCAAAAAGGATAATGATGGTCAGGCCATCCAGAGATTTATTTTCTGAGGAGATGGTTAAACTGGAGGAAGGGAGCGTGCAGCCCCACTGGGTCACTGCTTCTGGAAATTCTGCAATTTGAAATGCATTTCTTTGGACTGAATTTTTGTAGAGTATTAAATGGCTTCTATGGATGGCTCAGCAGTAAAGAATTTACCTGCAATGCAGGAGATGCTGGTTCAGTCCCTGGGTCAGGATGATCCCCTAGAGAGGGAAATGGCAACCCATTCCAGTATTCTTGCCTGGGAAAGCCCACAGACAGAGGAGCCTGGTGGGCTACAGTCCAAACGGTAGCAAAGAGTTGGACACAACTGAGCGGCTCAACACAGCATCACAGACTATCAAATGCCCTTGGGAAGAAATTCTGGCATACCCATTTATGCTCTTGTGTAAACAAATTTATTTGATTTTCAGTGAGAAGAGGGAAGAGGAGGGTGTCAGTGAAAGCTGAGAAGGGAAACCAGAGGGACCCCAGACAAGCTCCTCGGTGTCACAGACCCAGTGGGCTCCCAAGAGGGAAGGTCACTAAGCTGGCAGCCCCCTTAAGGCTCCAGGGTGGAGGAGGAACACAGCCAGAGCAGACAGTGCCCATGGTGCGGGGTGGGACAGGGACAGTAAATGGATCTCCCAGGGATACCAGGCCTTCGCAGCCTGAATCCTGCTAGAGCCCCAGCCGTTCAATGGCTCAAACCTCCCACTTCCCGGCGCCCAGGTGGGGGTGGAGTGGGGGCCATCTGGGAGCACAGGGCCCCCTCAACAGGACCCCCAGGGAGGGGAGAGCACGCAGGGATGCAGACCTTCATGGCCAGGTGGTCTGCGCACCAGACCCCGGGGTCCTGGCACCATGCTGCTCTGACTCGGTGGACCCAGCTGGGCCCCAGCAGAACGTGTGTTTTCAAGTCTGGTTTCCCCTTCCCATGGAAGACTGAGGGCCTCTCACCATGGATTTCCAGAAGGTTCTTGGTGCCAGCCTTGCGGTGCAGCTCGTCGATGTTCTGGGTGATGACCACCACCTGTCGGCCCTGCCTGTGCAGCCGGGCCTGGCACTCGGCGATGGCCAGGTGCCCGGCGTTGGGCTCCGTGCTCTGCACCACCTCCCGCCGGTAGTGGTAGAACTCCCACACCTGGGACGGGTTCCGGGCGAAGGCCTGCGGGGTGGCCAGGTCCTGGGGGGCAGGCAGGGGCGGGGGTCAGGGGGGAAAGAAGGGCTGATGCTCTGAAAGCCGGGCCGTGAGGGCACTGGACTTGGGTGGGAGGACACCCCCGTGCACCCTTGGCTGTGGGCAGGCAGGCACACAGTTCCAGGGGGGTGTCGAGGGAACACGTCCATGTAGGTTCACATGGGCGGGGCCCAGGGCTCCTGAGGAGCCCTGGAGAAATTAGGTTTAATTTCCCCAGCAAGATCGTAACCCGTCCCATCTTCCACTCAGGTGAGCTACAAACATAGAGCAACACATGGGAAGGTAACTTAGGCTGGAAGCCACGTTTTCATGGAGCTCCGCGTGACATGATAGCTATCTCATTTATCCAGGAAGAAAAGTAAAATGCAAAACACCCAACTGAGCTATAATGGCCATAGTGGGAAAACTCGGTTTTTATAACTATAATTATAGGCGCACACACACATACAACTACACATTAAAAAAAATATACATTATAGTAATAGGATATATAAAATATACATTTTTAAAAGTACGATTTCTCCAAACTTCCCTGATGGTACAGTAGATAAGAATCCACCTGCCCAATGCAAGGGACATGGGTTTGATCCCTGATGAGGGAACAAAGATCCCGCCCGTGTACAGCGCAGCCAAGATAAATAAATAAAAATAAATACTTGACAAAATAAAGTAAAAAAAAAAAAAAGAAATGTTATACACCTTGACTGTGGTGGCAGTTGTACCACTATATATACATCTGTCAAAACTCACTGAACTGTACACTTAAAATTGGTGATGTTTATTGCATGTATGTCTCAATAAAAATTGAATTTTAAAAACTCCATGCCCCCAGAGAACTTATATTCTAATGACTTTTGTACAAAGTTTTGAGCATCAAGGCCTAAGCCTTTAACAACTCAAGACTGGTTTTCATTTTGAAAGTTCACAGGAACTTTTAAAAAATGTGTAATTCTTAATTTCAACATGAATAGAAAAGTAATGAATTATGCTAACCAAAGTGTCCCGGTTCCACTTTGGTTACCAGAGGAAATCCAATTGTTATCTGAATAAGGATAATCAATACACGCCGAGAAAGAAAGAAAAGAGACGGCTTTGCTGAGGTTTTAACCCTATGGACTTTGTGTCTATGCCAAAAGAACAGGATAAAAGGGTCACAGTAAATTTCAAAACGTTCCCCTCTGATAGAGATTCTGAGTCAAACTGCTAAAAGGCTTCATTCAGAAAGAGCCTTTCAGAGTTCTGGAAACATTACCAACCTGGGCTTTCCATTTTCTCCAGTAACCTCCTGCTCCTCTGAACGTTGGAACCCCACTCTCAGCACTGATGCCAGCCCCGGAAATGACGACTATGTGCTTGGCTTTTGCAAAACACTTCCGGAAGTCAGCCATATCTAAAGAGAGGAAAGTCTTGGTCAATCCAGGGTTTCATTTGGACATTTACGTCCCAGTTCAAATGCCTGTATTTTGAAACTTGACCTTGCGTGAAATTATACTTTTAAGATAACCAAATAAAAATCTTCCCATGCAATGAAGATGGCCCTGTGCACCTAATATGTGAGAGTACAGTGTTTGCAGAAAGGGGCGGGGGTCTGGGGTGAACAGCCTGAGCTCTGAGCTCCACTCTGCCCATTCCCCCCGCAACCCACCATCTCCCATGAGTGGGATCCTATGTGAACCGCTGACCCTCTGCTGTCTGGGTCTCCTTAGCTGTTACACGTGCACAAGCGTGCTTTCCCGAGAGAGCAGGGCTGCTGTGAGGATTAAAAAAGGCTTCCCAGGTGGTACAAAGGTAGAGAACCTGCCTGCCATGCAGGAGACGCAAGAGGCGTGGGTTCAATCCCTGGGTTTGGAAGATCCCCTGGAGAAGGAAATGGCAGCCTGCTCCAGTCTTCTCGGCTGGGAAATCCCATGGACAGAAGAACCTGGCAGGCTACAGTCCATGGGGTCGCAGAGTTGAAACTGACTGAGCGCGCACACGCGCACACGCGCGCACACACACACACACACACACACACACACAGTGAATGGGAATGTATCTTCCTTCTTAAAAGTAAAAGCAAGCTTGTGTGGTGTGAGGGCTGACCTCAGGCCCACTGGACCCCAGAAGTGTCCCTTCCTCCCCAAATTCACTTCCCTTGGAGGATCCTGCGAATTCCAGCTTCCCTCAGCATCACTACCAGGGTGAGGATGAGAGCCCCTCCCCATGAACAAACGCTCCGTCCCACTCTGGACACACTCTCCTTTACAGCTTAAGGGAGACTTGGTCTTTTTAACAAGACGGCCCCGGAGACCTGGGGTAACAGAAGGGGACTGAACGCACAGAATGACACGGCAGCAGGGAGTCCTGGTCACAGCCTGAAGCTTGCGCCCCAGGACACAAGGGCTGGCCCTCCATCTCCAGGCATCCTCCTGCCCAAGCTCAGACCCACAGGGGCGGCAGCTCGCCTTCCATGAGGGCTCCCTGTGTCCAGGCTCTGTGCCAAGCACTTGGGCATCACAAGGTGGCCTGAGCCAAATATCATCATCCCAGGATAAGGATGAAGAGCCAGACTGGGAACTCCGTTGTCTCTCCTGGCAGCGGAGACTGGGTCCTGGCACAGCCTGTGGCTCCCGCTGTCCCGGGCACTGCAGCTCTGCAGCCCTTGTGCGCGGGATAAGGAAAGGCTGTGTCCCAACCAGCCAGGCCTGAGTGGTTCACAAGCTGTGGGAGTCCCCCTCCACTCCCTGCGCCAGGAGAAGCCAGTGTGGACCAGCATTGCCTCTGGCTGGCCCAGACCACCCAGTCAGGGTCTGCCAGGCACAGGCCATCTTCCAGGTGCAGCCAATCTGTGCTGAGGCACTGAAGATCCTGAGTTCACAGAAGTGTAGATGGTTCCTTGGTTGATGGAGCGGGCTCTCTGGTCTCCCCGGGAGACAGTGGCGACCAAGACTAACTAACTCTTGGACGAATCAAGAGCCCCTCAGACATGAAACCAGTGATGGAGAAAAGGAAGGAAGAGAGTGGGCTGCAGAGGGAGGTGATGTCACCATGTATGAAAGACCTACTTGAACTTGGACGAGCCATTGTTAGGCAAATCTTGGTTTGTGTGGAGATTGGAGACTTCAGTCCACAATACAGCTGGGAAAACAATCGGTTCCGGATGATCCAGAGAGGTGGCATCAGGTTTTCTGTGTTGCACTAACAATTGAGATGGACTTTAGAAAAACCACAAAACAAACAGAAACAATCAGAAAACACTCATATTTCTACAAATACACACACACACACACACACACACACACACACACACACACGGGCTTCCCAGGTGGCACCAGTGGTAAAGAACAGGCCTGCCAATTCAGGAGCTATAAAGAGGTATGGGTTTGATCCCTGGGTCCGGAAGGTCCCTAGAGGAGGGCACAGCAACCCACTCTAGTATTCTTGCCTGGCGAATCCCCATGGACAGAGGAGCCTGGTGGGCTGCAGTCCAGTGGGTCACAAAGAGTCAGCCACAACTGAAGCGACTTAGCATGTGTATACACATACACACATATATAAAAGAATAGCCTTAACAAAAATGTTCAGTAGCAATCTTCATGGTTCACACAAACACCATCTAAACTGGCAATTTACAGTGTGTACTCTTAAGTGTGCTTGATCATGGAAAAAGTAAGAGAGTTCCAGAAAAACATCTATTTCTGCTTTATTGACTATGCCAAAGCCTTTGACTGTGTGGATTACAATAAACTGTGGGAAATTCTGAAAGAGATGGGAATACCAGACCACCTGACCGGCCTATTGAGACACCTGTATGCAGGTCAGGAAGCAACAGTTAGAACTGGACATGGAACAACAGACTGGTTCCAAATAGGAAAAGGAGTACGTCAAGGGTGTATATTATCACCCTGATTATTTCACTTATATGCAGAGTACATCATGAGAAACACTGGACTGGAAGAAGCACAAGCTGGAATCAAGATTTCTGGGAGAAATATTAATAACCTCAGATATGCAGATGACACCACCCTTATGGCAGAAAGTGAAGAGGAACTCAAAAGCCTCTTGATGAAGGTGAAAGAGGAGAGTGAAAAAGTTGGCTTAAAGCTCAACATTCAGAAAACGAA
>NW_011494846.1:761588-765615 GCF_000754665.1 Bison bison bison | reverse complement strand
ACCAGTCCATTCTAAACGAGATCAGTCCTGGGTGTTCTTTGGAAGGACTGATGCTAAAGCTGAAACTCCAGTACTTTGGCCACCACATGCAAAGAGTTGACTCATTGGAAAAGACTCTGATGCTGGGAGGGATTGGGGGCAGGAGGAGAAGGGTATGACAGAGGATGAGATGCTGGATGGCATCACTGACTCGATGGACATGAGTTTGGGTGAACTCTGGGAGTTGGTGATGGACAGGGAGGCCTGGCGTGCTGCAATTCATGGAGTCACAAAGAGTCGGACACGACTGAGCGATGAACTGACTGACTGACTGACTGACTCTTAAGTGCTCTAAGGTGCCTGGAACAGTGGTTTACAAAGTATGGTTCCCAGACCAGCATCATCCCGAGATCTCATCAGAAATGTAAAGTCATAGGCTCCACTCCAGACCCACTGAAACAGGAACTCTTCAGGCAGGGCCCCCATCTGTCTCCAGGTGATTTTGATGAACACTCAAGTTTGAGAACCACAGCCTTAGAGGTTTAGGAAGGAGTTAGATGGGAGAATTCATTTGAAAAACAGGTTCTGATACTTTTAAAAAGGTATGAGAGCCACTGGCTTGACTTTGAGTCAAAATACAGTTTCTTTGAGAATGTAAATTCTAACTGAGATCTGAATGAGGCCGGAAAGATATGTATCATAACAACAAATAGGATTAAGATGAGATCATGTCAAAGAAATCTGTGAGTCTTAAAGCACATTGACTAAATCTTTATCTATCCCTAAGCAGTTAGACAGAGATAATGGAGAAAGACAAAGACACAGAGAAAGGCAATATTCAGATCCATGACATCAAAAGGGTAACTGACATATCTGACTTTTACCTAGTAGAAGAATGCAAATTGTTGGAAGAACTCAGGATTAAAGGTCTGTAGGTATAGGAAAAATAGAAAAATAACACATTTCCCAATATTTTACAATCCTTTTGGAGAACAACTTATCAAAATTACACATGCACTTTCCCTTTGACCTAGCAATCCCATCTGGACATTTTTACAACAGTGAGACTTGCACACATCCAACATGACATATCTACAGGGTTGTTCTTTAGACTATTGTGATTAATAGGAAGAGACTAGAACAACCTATGTGACCATCTACAGGGGATGAGTTCAATAAACAAGGACACATTCACAATGCACAGTGCAGTTGCTGTAAAAAAAGAATGCATGTATGATTCTGCCTGTATGACATTCTAGAGTGCAAAGAGTACTTATTTGCGTGTGTTTTAAAAAAAAATGGAAGAATTCCCAAGACATTAGTAACAAGAATGAGGATGAGAATCAGGATGTATGGAGACGAGAGTGGAAGCAAGGATTTTCAGTAGATGTGTTTCTATGCTATTTGCATTGTCCGGTGAAATGTGCTCTCCGGTGAAAGTCTAGGAACACACCTGCAGCTGAGCAAGTGCGAGGAGGGAGGAGCTCACAGTGAGGAGCTGCAGGCTTATTGGTGACTTATTGGTGACGTTAGTGGTGGTGGCTTAGTTGATAAGTAGTGTGTCTTTTGCAACCTCATGGACTGTAGCCAGCCAGGCCCCTCTCTCCATGGGACTTCCTCGCAAGAATACTAGAGTGGGTTGTCGTTTCCTCCTCCAGGGGATCTTTCCAACGTAGGGATCGAACCTGAATCTCCTGCATTGCAGGCAGATTCTTTACCAGTGAGTCACCAGGGAAGCCCATCTTGATGAAGTTAGGACTCAGAAAAGAATTTGGGCTTGTGTTGGGTAAGGCTAGGGAGAGTCATGGAAGGAGGCTCTGATCTACGCTGGATGTTGTCTGGGAAAAGTTTCCTTTTATTGGATATTTCAATGAACATGATCTAAAGAGGAAGGAGTGAAGTAAAGCTTGAGCTGGGATTGGTCAAGAGGCAACAGGCCGTCCTATTAGCCAGCATAGGAGGGTGTTTTGTCATTTTTGTGGTTTACAGCAAGTTCTTATTTATATCTGGTTTCAGACCTAATTATGAAGTTGTCTTACTTTTGTCCTGCTTCATCATGATTACAGTGTAGCCTTGTTTGATGTTGGTGTCCTGTGAAATTATTTACGTTCAACAGGCCTAACAGATAGTGGCGGGTCAAAAGCTGGAAGCAAACCAAAGGCCTATCAATTTATGAATGGATAAGCAAACTGTGGTTCATCCATAACAGGTATAGCTCATCACTGGATGTGTTTCACCCAGGGAAATACTATTCGGCCTTGTAGCTAAAAACTACAAGTTTAGTTTAACTAAAAGTGTAAGTTTTAGTTCTGCAGTTAAAACTTAAAAAGGTACTAAAACGCTGGAGTATTTCAAACTGCTGCTGATTGTCAACTGGAAATTAGATAAAATTCGAAATTGTAATATTAAATAAAAAACATTTACAAGACAAAAAAATCGAGTTTTTTTAATGAATGTGGGAATTGCTTTGCTAAATTTTCCATTAATTTACAAGATATTCTCCAAGTCTCTCAGTAAATGTGAAAACAAAGGAGAGGTTTAAAAAAAAAACTTTAAAAAAATAAAAAATAAACACCGTTTCAGAACTGTGCCACCTGAAATTTATCTCCACGGTTTGCAAATGCTCAGAAGTCTATTTTCAATATGCTTTGTTGCTGCTGTTTAGTCGCTCAGTCACGTCTGACTCTTTTCAACCCCGTGGACTATAGCCAGCCGGGCTCCTCTGTCCATGGAATTCTCCAGCCAAGAGTACTGGAATGGGCTGCCATTTCCTTCTCCAGGCTATCTTCCCAACCCAGGGATACAGCCAGCGTGTCCCGTATTGGCAGGCGGATTCTTTACCACTGTGCCACCTGGGAAACACTTTCAAGACGCTACTGCAAAGTATTCATCAGAAGAATCCTCTGTCAATATTTATGTGCTTTTCTGGGGGATCAGAGTGGGCAGTTCTAGCTGCCACAAACTCACAACCCAATTCAAATGCCAAAGCAAATACCCGGAGGGTAAGAAGGTCCCCACTGTGCGGAGTCACAGGAGGAGGACATCAGTTTGTATGGTCCAAAAGCCCTCAGGGTGAAAAGTGCCCTGGGTAAAGCCTCCAATTATCCTGCCCTGATTTGACTCTCAGGTGGCAAGTAAGGCCTCAGGGAAGAAAATAAACTCATTCATTGCAGTCATTGGGAGCTTTCTGAGTGCAGAATAGGTTTCCAAACACTGATATTAGTCTGGGTGAATGGCAATCCTCACTTAACCAAGCTTTTTTCGGAAAACTGAAACTCACCTACCCAATTAGAAAGTCAGAAAAATGTCTCTATGTTCCCTGTTGAGAAAGGGGGCACCCCACCAATTCCTAAAAATACAATAATACAATACAATAAATGTAAGGTTATATGAGGAATTCGAGAGAAAAAGCATTTACAAAACATTAATTTAAAGTACATCGCCAGGGAACTACAAAAACTCCCACCGGGTGTTCAATAAATACTTTTTGAACACCTATGAGCCAAACAAATGCAAAGCACCAGGCCCCAGCTATCAACACTGGGAGACTTACTTCCTCTCCCCAGTCCACCGCTGGCTCTTGTCTTGGTCACCAGCCGGCTCCATCTTGCTAAACCCAGCGGTCCACCTAGATCAGGTCCAGCCTCTGACCCCTTTGATCACCTCTCGGGGAACCACTCGCTGCTCCCGGTTTTCCTCCTACCTCGCTGGATCGCCCACCCTCCTGGGGCTTCACCACTGCACCCCGCCTTGGATGTCCAACACAAGGCTCCCAGTTCAGTCAAGCCTCAACTCTTGAACGTTCCCCAAAAGCCTTAGGTCGCCATCCTCCTTGGCCCCCACTTCTCCCTTCGGCTCACGTCTCACACCCATACAACCCGATAAACCCCAGCAACTGTGTCCCAACCCGGCCGCGCCTCCCACACCCATCACCCGGTCCAGGCCGCCCCATGTGCCACCCGGCCTGAAGCAGGGCCCGGAGGGCCTCTACTCAACGGGTCACTCTGCCCCGAGTCCCCCGGGCCACCCCCTCCTCCACGGCGGCCTA
>NW_011494846.1:752526-760870 GCF_000754665.1 Bison bison bison | reverse complement strand
TGCTTCTTTGCATTTCTTTCTTGGGGGGAGGGGCGGCGGGGGAAGGGACGGGCTGTTGCTTCGTCTTTGTGAGCTTCGCAGACGTGTCGTGAAAGACGTATGAGCTGCTTTCTTCTTTGAGACTGCAGCTGGACCGCACTACTTGGCCACAGAGCATGTGAAATATTGGGGTGGCTTTCCCCGAAACGGTATTTCCAATGAAGGTTAGCAGGGGTTCCCAGGCCTGCCCGCCAATGACGAGCGCTGATGCTGAGATCCTTTCCCTGCGTCGGAAGGGACCAGTTTCCAGGCCTCGAGTACTCTGTGATCTCCGTGGCTCCCCGGGTCTAATCGCCCTTAAAAGCAGTCATCTTTCTTTGTCTTTGATTCTGTCTTACCGCCAGAACTAATTTTCCGAGAATAGAATTGTTTCTGGACTGGCCAGAATCCTAAAGGGAGGTGGTCTGAGAACTTGGGTGCATAGAATGTGATGTTAGCATTTGTTTTTCCAACTCTGACCTCAACCACCCCCCTCAGTGTGACTGGAAGTCCAGTCCGGCAGGCAGGTTATATCAGTCTCCGGGAGCCCTATGGGGTCCAAGAAAATTGGAGAAGGGTCTTATGTCTGGCTGCTACTTTTTCTGTAACATGTATATGGCACTTTGTACCAGACACCTCTAAGTCTTAACCAGTTAAAATCTTCCCCACCCAATAAAAGATATACAGTTATTCCCACTTTATAAATAGGGAAACTGAGGCACAAGGCGGTCAAGTAACTAGTCAAGATAGGCTGTTGAATAGCAGAGCTGGGGTTTGAGCCTAAATGCTTTGGCTCCAGCCGCAGGGGTCTGCACCACTGTCTGTACTGCCTCTCATTGACATGTTAAGCTGCTTTTTGTGGTTTTGATGTTAGTCATCAGGTGTCAATCCTTGTCTTCATTCAGACACTGGGGGGAGGGAGGGCACACTGTTGGGGAAGCCCTGTGCCCATCACTGCAACCTTCCATGGCACCACCCACAGGTTGGATCCCTTCTGGGGCATCACACTCTATCAAGGCCCAGGGGTCACCATCCACAGCTACCCACTACATATCCCTTAAAACCACATACCTTCTTCCAGGCTTAGAAAAGCTGACTCTTCTGCCAATATCAGGCTGCTTTCTCTTCTTGAAACATCAACCACTATCCTTTCCATCCTTAGAGCAACTCAAGCTTAATTTCTTGATGGTCTTGTCCTTCCAAACCAAAGGCCCTCTTTCCGGAATATTCGTTTTTCATTCCCTCAGTAGTAATGCTGCAGGGAAAAGTTATTTCTTACTCCATGCTGAGACTATTTCTTTGATTTGCTTTTCGTTGCTTTTGTAATTGTAATTATACATAATGGCCTGCCTCAGAGAATCCTGCCCCTCTGCTACTGCTAAGTCATTTCAGTCGTGTCCAACTCTGTGCGACCCCATAGACGGCAGCCCACCAGGCTCCCCCATCCCCGGGATTCTCCAGGCAAGAACACTGGAGTGGGTTGCCATTTCCTTCTCCAATGCATGAAAGTGAAAAGTGAAAGTGAAGTCGCTCAGTCGTGTCCGACTCTTCGCGACCCCATGGACTGCAGCCCACCAGGCTCCTCCATCCATGGGATTTACTGTAAACTAAAGTGCCTTTGTTTGGAACCCTGTCCACCTGTAGACTGCGGGATGGAAGAAATTAACACATCCCCTGCCTGAGGTTAGCCATTCTAGAGATATTTGCTAGATTAATGGCCTTTTTACTTTGTTCATGCCTCTCCCCTCATCTCTGATCCATAAAAATACCTGGCATCCAGACCCTGTAAAGATGATCATTTTGAAACATTAGTCTACCATCTTCTTGGTCAGCTGAATAAAGTTGTAATTCCTTGCCTCAACACCTCCTCTCCAATCCATTGGCCTGTCGTGCAGCAGGCAGAGCAACCCTGGACCTGGTAACAGTAACTCCTTTCTCACCCTTCCAGTCTCAGCTCAGCTGTCACTTCCTCAAGGAGCCTTCTCTGACCACATCTCCCCCTGCCTCCACTAGGTAGATCCCTTGTCCTGATGCAGGCTCGTAAAGCACCATAGCAGTTATCCCAATGAAGACTTCAAATGTATTTCTGTTCATTTGATTAAACTTTATCTGCCCACCAGGCTTGAGTTTCCCTGAAGATGACCCTTTTGTCTCTGTGTGCTCACAGTGGAATTTCCAGTGATATTTCCCTCACGGTGCCTGATAGGAGATGCTCTATTTATGAATTCATTCAATATGTATTCAGTAAAAGAATGAGCAACCTCACAGGAAAAGCAGCCCAGAAGTGAGAGGATAACAGCTTGGCTATCTTTACCAAAATGAAGGTAAAGCAAATAAATTTTCTTCCATGCTGCTTATGGGTCCCTAGCAGGACAAAACAATTAAAAAAATACAGAAGCAAAAATGTTTATTAATAACTCACCCTATCTATAGAGGGTCTCCTGGCATAACCAGGTAGGAGATGTAAGAGTTTAGGAGCACATATACTGGGAGTTGGTACTGCCTCTTTCCTTTAGTGAAATGCAGACAGGCCAAGCTTTACCTCTGGAAAGACAGTCTCCCCCCACCCTGACTTTTCCCATCCTCTTCGGGCCACTCACTTTGCTGGCTGTCATGCTGCCCCTCGGGAGTGGACTGTCCTCTTTAAGCCTCTGATACAAATATAAACTTGGACGTAAACCCCTAGGCTTGATGTCTTTCATTGATTGATTGATTTTGACACACTAGGAGAAGGCTAAAACTTTCTAAGGGAGAATAAGAAGAAAATAAGAATCAAGATCACAAAAGTACAAGAGACACAACACAATCCAGAAATTGTGCAAAAGCCCAGCCCCACTTGGTTCTATTCTATTTCCCAGCTCCAACTTGTGTCCATGAGACCATGCCAAGGTAACATCATCGCCACATGGCCACTCCCAACAACATGTTGGGTCCTTCTTGGAGGAAGGCAAGAGACCAAGGCCCTCTCTGCACAGCCCCTCAGGTTCTTTGGGTTCCAGTATGAGTTCTGATTGGGAAGCTAACACCAAGTGTGATCCTGTCCTAAGAGGGATCCACACGCACAGCACTGTGGCTTATGGCTTTTACCCCCTGCAGCTGGTCGGTGCGTCTGCATAGAATGTGAATGCATATATTACAGCAACCAAGCACACAACTCAAGCTGAAGAAGTAACATTGACAGGAGGAGCTGAACCGAGTGGTGGTTGACAGGAAATGGGGTGGCAGGTGTTTGCAGGTCTGCGGTAAGGAACACAAGGTAGTGAGCCCAAGGCTGCATCAGACAGTCTGGAGCAATGAGAAGGACAGTCTTTCAGGGCTGGAACGTGGGCTGTGGAGGAGCTCATACCTGTATTCATAACACCCAAGAGTCTCGTCCTTTCTTTTGATGTTTAAACATCCAACGTATTGTTGATTTTTTGGTGGGTGCAATAACTTTTATCTTTCTAAAGAAATTGAAAGAGTGACCACACTCATGCAAAGATAATTTCCCCATTGTGTCTTTTCCTTTCCACATTTATCTTAAGATATAGCTCTTCTTTCATGCCTCCATCCATCCTCAATTAGATGTCTGAATTCTCCATACATATGAGTGCTTACTGCCGAATGGAAGGCTGTTCACACTTGTTGAGTAGGGGGAGGAGAGAGTTGAGTAGAGAAGGTCTGTGCTTGAGGACCTGTCTCTTCTGAGACCCCTCCACATTGCTACTTAGCCTTCTGATTCATTCTTTGTATCACTTCTTCGGTTTTCAAAGTCTGGTGTAGGTGCCTCTGCCTGCCATGCCTCCATCCTGTAGTCGTCCTTTGGGAAACCAAGTAGCTTTGCATTTTCGCCTTCTAGAGCAAAGGCAAACTCTACCTCCCACCAAAACCTCTAAGGCAGGAGGATTCCCCCAACATTAGAATGGGGAACAGACGCTGAGTGGCCAGAAAGAATGACACGTCCCCTGTGACAGTGGGTACTGTCTCTTTCAAGTGTTGTCTTAAACTGGCCTCTTTTGGTCTAGAGATGCTTCACATTCCAGTACAGGAAATTCTCCACATTTACTTCACAAGTGTTTCAGTTCAGTTCAGTTCAGTTCAGTCGCTCAGTCGTGTCCGACTCTTTGCGACCCCACAAATCGCAGCATGCCAGGCCTCCCTGTCCATCACCAACTCCCGGAATTCACTCAGACTCACATCCATCGAGTCGGTGATGCCATCCAGCCATCTCATCCTCTGTCGTCCCCTTCTCCTCCTGCCCCCAATCCCTCCCAGAATCAGGGTCTTTTCCAATGAGTCAACTCTTCGCATGAGGTGGCCAAAGTACTGGAGTTTCAGCTTTAGCATCACAAGTGTTTACTACACGTCAAAACACTAAGATGCTTGACAAGATATTCACTTGTCTGCCCACCTCTTCTTCCACACGCTCCACTACAGTTTCTAGACAAACCTTTGTATGCTCCAAACCTGTTAGCATTTTCTGCTCTGACGTGTTTGAGAATAAAAGCTCTGCATTCTACCTAAACAACCAAAGGCAATGAGGAGGCCCCAGACTGTATGGCACAGAAAAAAGTCTTTGGGTCATGCCAGATCAGTACAGAACAGCCACAGGGAAATATGTAGAAACAAAGTTTGCAAGTGTCCATTACTTTGATCTAACTTCCCTTCGGCAAAAACTTTGTGGTGGAAAAGGTTTATCTTCTTTTGTCTAACTGTCACAGAACACCAGAATGGCACCTAAGTGGTTCATTTCCACTCTGGCAACTGGCTCTCGTGCTCAGCTTATGCTATCCGTATATTACTGCACAAGGGATTTTATAGTGTTTTATACGTCCTAAGTGCTCTCCAATCATTAATAAGTTATTCCTTCCTGAATCTTCAGGTCAATGTTAACATCTTCCGTTTTAAGAGCAGCCACCTGGATGTAGAGAGTAAGTGCCTGGCCCAAGGTCAGGGGGTGAGGCACTGTCAAACCTGGGACTGTGTAATTTAATAGAAAAAGAATCCAACACTGTATCATTCATCAGAAGAAGGCTACACTTAACCCAGGCCACTTTAACAGTCAAAGGAGAGATGAATTAAGTGCTGAGCTGGTTTGTTTCAAAGCTTGCTTAGGGGAGTACCAGCCAGGTAAGGGTCACTTTGCTGTGATGGGACTTCTAAATCAATCCAGTTCAGCGCCTCGACCCGCAGACACTAAAACTGTCACTTGTGATGGCTCTCCCCGTGTTTTTAGGTATTCACAGTCATGTTCTAAAAATGACCTTCTGAGGGATTGATGGAAGAGGTGATTTAGATCCAAGGTCACTAAAATTGACAATAAAATACGGAATTTCAGCTTTATGTAGTAGTCATTTCTTAAAGGCTATGGGTAGCTGATATTCTATTTATTTTTTCTTACTAGTAGGGTCAATTTAAAATATATTTGGCAAGAATACTGTACTGTTTTGTAGGACTTTAGAGCAAGGGAAGGTTAAAAGCACTAAAAGGAATCCTCAGGCGTTGCCAGGCAAAATCGATAGCTGCTTCTTCTGGGCTTCAGCTTCAGAGGATTGCCTGTCTTCCAATTTTCCCTTCTTACATTCCTCTGAAAGGCCGAAGGAAAGCTCTAGAAGCGAATTCAAACTCAGTTTCCTTGACTTTCCAGAGATCCCTATAATTAAGCAACTGTGATTTAGTGAGAGAATCTAAGAAAAGGGATTCATTCTTCAGTCTCAGTAGAAAAAGCTTCTGCCTCAACTAACTTCTTTGTTCGCTCTTGCCTCTGTCTTCGCAGGTACCTATGGATTGTCTCAGCTCTTCACTGTGAGTTATTTATGAAGCAGCATGAAGCAGTTTTTCCAGAGAAAGCAAGTATGTGGCTATTTGATCCCGAGAAGGTGGAAACGGAGTCTGATAAGTGAATCACGGGGACCAGGGGGCTGGAAGAGGGTAGTCAGGCAGACTCGGGTCACATGTCCTCCCATGGCCCAGAGAGGTAGATCAGCCCATCTGAGTCACATGTACTAAAGAAGAATGGAGGAGGATGACCACCAGCAGAAAATTAAAACGCTATTAGAAATCAAAGGAGAATTAGATGCTGGGCAGACAAAAACAACAGGTGGCACTACGGAAATTCATTTTATATATGAGGAAAATAAGGCTCAGAATGTTTAAGAAACTTAGTTAAGGCCATATAGGTAGTGGTTCATCCAGGCTTCAAACAGCTTTGGAATCAGACATGTTGGCTATGTGGTCTTGGTTAAGCTACTTAATTTTCTCTGAGCCTTGGTTTTTTCTTCTGTAAAGTGGGAATAATAATACATGTTTCATAAAATTAAATAACACATAAAGAATTAGTCAGGGCCCTTTGTACACAGAAAGCTGGTGGTAATAATACTAGTTACAATGTTATTACAATATTATAATTTTGGCCTATCTTCAGAGCCCATAACTATCACAAAATATGAGTAAAGTTTGACAAGAGTTATTAGTAAACTTAGAAATGTATAAATACTAATGTTTAAGGATCCCAAGACTTTTAAAATAAAGGTTAGAAGTTTAATTAATTCTGATTGCATTCTTTCTCCTGTTTTCTTGTGACCATCTTCTGGTGAAAATATTGCATATCTTTTTCCTGATTCCACTTTGAAACCTTTTAAAAACTAGGATCTTACTGCTCTGTTTATAAGCAGCCATAACCCCAGAGTGAAGGCACCGATCTCTTTTTGGCTTCTGTTGGGGATCCCTTTCACCTGTGACCAAGATTTCTGCACAGCTTCTAAGCTCGCTCAGTCTGCCCAGGCGGCTCAGTGGTAAAGAATCTGCTTGCCAATGTTGGAAATGTGGGTTGGATCCCTGGGTCTGGAAGATCCCCTAGAGATGGAAATGTCAACCCACTCCAGTATTCTTGCCGGGGAAATTCCATGGACAGAGGAGCTTGGTGGGCTACCATCCATGGGGTCACGAAGAGTTGGACATGACTGAGCGACTAAATGACAACAGGTTTTGAAACACTGGAAAAAGAAACTTCTGATGATTTAAAATTCAAACCACATACCATCGTTTTGAAGTAAAACATTGGATGTCAGTCAAGACCCATCTTTTTTCCAATCTGCAGCTCTTTTATTGAAAAATAGTAGTGATAACCTCCACCATCTGACTGTGCTGTGCTGTGCTTAGTTGCCCAGTCATGTCTGACTCTTTGTGACTGTAAGAACTGTAGCCAAGCTTCTCTGTCCATGAGGATTCTCCAGGCAAGAATACTGGAGTGGGTTGCCATGCCTTCCTCCAGGGGATCTTCCCAATGCAGTGGTCAAACCCAGGTCTCCCACATTGCGGATGGGTTCTTTACCATCTGAGCCACAAGGGAAGCCCATCTGACTACTCAAATATAAAGTGACACAGAGACAAAGCTTATGACATGATCATTTTTATTAGTATGATTTTTTTTCTTGAGGGTATTTTAAGGACGGGGAATGCATGCCAGTCTCAGAATATATTTTAATCATTTTGAGAGTTACATAGAGTCATTAGGTCACTCTTTACTATATCATCTTGCATCCATGACAAATATTTTCACTGCTTATGACAATCTGTTATTGTTGAAACTGGCTAAAATTCAATTTAATGCCAGCTTGTGAGCCAGACATCCTGGAATGTGAAGTCAAGTGGGCCTTAAGAAGCATCACTACGAACAAAGCTAGTGGAGGTGATGGAATTCCAGTTGAGCTATTTCAAATCCTGAAAGATGATGCTGTGAAAGTGCTGCACTCAATAAGCCAGCAAATTTGGAAAACTCAGCAGTGGCCACAGGACTGGAAAAGGTCAGTTTTCATTCCAATCCCATAGAAAGACAAGGCCAAAGAATGCTCAAACTACCGCACAATTGCACTCATCTCATATGCTAGTAGAGTAATGCTCAAAATTCTCCAAGTCAGGCTTCAGCAATACATGAACCGTGAACTTCCAGATGTTCAAGCTGGTTTTAGAAAAGGCAGAGGACCCAGAGATCAAGTTGCCAACATCTGTTAGATCATCGAAAAAGCAAGAGAGTTCCAGAAAAACATCTACTTCTGCTTTATGGACTGCCAAAGCCTTTGACTGTGTGAATCACCACAAACTGTAGAAAATTCTTCAAGAGGTGGGAGTACCAGACCACCTGACCTGCCTCTTGAGAAATCTGTATGCAGGTCAGGAAGCAACAGTTAGAACTGGACATGGAACAACAGACTGGTTCCAAATACGAAAAGGAGTACGTCAAGGCTGTATATTGTCACCCTGCTTATTTAACTTATATGCAGAGTACATCATGAGAAACACTGGGCTGGATGAAGCACAAGCTGGAATCAAGATTGCCAGGAGAAAT
>NW_011494846.1:751804-752426 GCF_000754665.1 Bison bison bison | reverse complement strand
TGAAGCACAAGCTGGAATCAAGATTGCCAGGAGAAATATCAATAACCTCAGATATGCAGATGACACCACCCTTATGGCAGAAAGTGAAGAGGAACTCAAAAGCCTCTTGATGAAAGTGAAAGAAGAGAGTGAAAAAGTTGGCTTAAAGCTCAACATTCAGAAAACTAAGATCATGGCATCTGATCCCATCACTTCATGGCAAATAGATGGGGAAACAGTGGAAACAGTGTCAGACTTAATTTGTGGGGGGGGCTCCAAAATCACTGCAGATGGTGATTGCAGCCATGAAATTAAAAGACGCTGACTCCTTGGAAGGAAAGTTATGACCAACCTAGATAGCATGTTAAAAGGCAGAGACATTACTTTGCCAATAAAGGTCCGTCTAGTCAAGGCTATGGTTTTTCCAGTGGTCATGTATGGATGTGAGAGTTGGACTGTGAAGAAAGCTGAGTGCCGAAGAATTGATGCTTTTGAAGTGTGGTGTTGGAGAAGACTCTGGAGAGTCCCTTGGACTGCAAGGAGATCCAACCACTCCATCCTAAAGGAGATCAGTCCTGGGTGTTCATTGGAAGGACTGATGTTGAAGCTGAAACTCCAATACTTTGGTCACCTGATGCAAAGA
>NW_011494846.1:745474-751704 GCF_000754665.1 Bison bison bison | reverse complement strand
AGCTGACTCATTTGAAAAGACCCTGATGCTGGGAAAGATTGAAGGCAGGAGGAGAAGGGGACGACAGAGGATGAGATGGTTGAATGGCATCACCGACTCAACAGACTTGAGTTTGGGTAAACTCCGGGAGTTGGTGATAGACAGGGAGGCCTGGCGTGCTGCCATCCGTGGGGTCTCAAAGAGTCAGACACGACTGAGCGACTCAAGTGAACTGTGAGCCACAGTTAGTGATTGTTCATGCCCGGCTTTCTTGGACTCGAGGGCTCAGCTCTGTCCCCAGGCAGCCCTGTTCCTTCTGGCCTTACACCTTTGACTTAGCCTGCAACTGTGCCAGGGCAGAAAAGGTGCTTAAGGACCGTCTACACCACATCGCTGGGTGAGCCAAACTGTCGGTGAAAGTGCTAGCGGCTCTGAGCCCACCCCTAAGAGCTGTGGGGCAGGGGTGACCCAAGGACACAGACTTTTCTGTCTCAGCTTGGAGACTGTGCTTCAAGAGGGCCGGGAGCTCCCAGAAGGAAGAGACACAGAGATGATACAAGGGGTTAAAAAAAAAAAAAGTTATTAGCTCATTTAACTTGGAGAAAGGAAGCTGAGAATAATTCTGATTTGTGATGTTAAATATCAGCTTTAACCCAGAAATATTTACCAAGAGCCCACCGCACAACTGGGCTGGTGCTACTCCCGAGGAATCCTCGCCTGAAACAGTGTCCCGCTTGTTCTGTCTCCACTGAGGATGGAACAGAGGAAGCGGACCCCGTGGAAGAAGGGTTTCAAAGTAGCTGTGATGGAGCTTTTTGACATCACAAATGCTGCTGCTGCTGCTAAGTCGCTTCAGTCGTGTCCGACTCTGTGTGACCCCGTAGAGGGGAGCCCACCGGGCCCCCGCATCCCTGGGATTCTCCAGGCAAGAACACTGGAGTAGGTTGCCATTTCCTTCTCCAATGCATGAAAGTGGAAAGTGAAAGTGAAGTCGCTCAGTCGTGTCCGACCCTCAAGGACCCATGGACTGCAGCCTTCCAGGCTCTTCCATCCATGGGATTTTCCAGGCAAGAGTACTGGAGTGGGTGCCATTGCCTTCTCCGGACATCACATAATGAGCGTCCATTAAACCCAGGCTGGCTTGCCAGGGGGATGGCAAAGCCCAAAGCATGCCTGGGGCTGGCTTGCATGAATCAGTTCTGGCTCGGTTGAGATGCGAAGTTTACAGCCATCAATTGTCCAAGTAAGGCGAGGGTTGAGATAGGATGGTGTTGTTTTCTCTCTGTGTTATTTTGAAACTTCATTTTTATAAATACTACCAAGAAACCTCTCAGAAGAGTTAAAAACAGGTTACTTGGAGAAAAGAGAAGTGAGTAGCTAAACTTTACATGAAGGATGTTACAATGGAAAACACCCAGAGATTTAAATAAACATTTTCAAGTGTTATGAAAAAGGTATTCAAATGTTAAAGGAAATAGCAATCTGAGGACAATACTGAGACTATGACCAATGACAAAATATTTGCTGTCTAATTGTTCATTGCAATTGGTTAGAAAAAAATTACAACCCCAATAGATAATTGGATTAAAAATTCATTAAAAAGGTTTATATCTGGCCAACAAATGAATGAAAAAAATTTTTGACCTGATTCCTTATAAAGCAAAATTCAATATAAATAATGTACTATAAGTCAACTATAAAATGTACAATGTACTATAAAAAATCAACTATTTTTTCAATAATAATTTCCATTGCTGATGAGAAATTAAGTAGCCCATTTGGACATCAAGGTGACTCTTATAGGCAAGAGCTCCTTTCAAAACATTTTTAGTGGTTCTATTTCCATTTTTGGAAGTCTGTCCTTAAAAACATCTAAATCCAAAAACAGCTTTGCTCAAAGATATTCATTGCCTTATCCATAGTCACAAATAAAAGAAGTTTAACATTACCCATAACCACAAGAAACTGGACATAACCCAAATGTCCAATGGTAGGTGAATGTTTCGTAAATTGGGATATAGCAACTCATAATGCTGGACAACAATGGAAGAGAAATTTTAAGTAGAGTTTTAACATGGAAAAGATCATGCTCAGTGTTAAGTGGAAACAGTAGGATATACCTTGTTTGGCTGTTTACTATGTGGTGAGTAACAGACTCAGTTTCTCATCCATAAAAGAGTAAGTAACAACAGTTATCTTCTTTGTCAGGTTTTTGACTGTTAAGTGGGATTATGTACATAAAGTGCTTAGCCCAGTGACTAGCAAATAGTAAATGCTCCGTAAATTATAGTTTTTATTTTTTGAACACAAGATATAACCTTGGGTTTAAAGAGTCATCATCACAAGATTTTAAGCCAAAATCTAAGCTTAGAATGAAACCTGGAAAGAAATAGGTCAAAAGCAAGGGTCATCTCTGTAAGTATTCAATTATGGGTCAAATATAATTCAATTATTATTTTCTCTCCTTTTTACTTTTTTTGTATTTTGGAGTTCCTCCCCTTGGATATTGCTCCTACTTTTATAATGGATTAAAAAGCCAGTTTTTTTTAAAACTAATAATTTAGTAACGGAATACTACTCCGTCATAAAAAAGACTGAAATATTGCCATTTGGACAACGTGGATAGACCTAGAGAATATTATACCAGGTGAAGTACATCAGACACAGACAAAGATTATACACTATCACATGTATGTGGAATCTAAAACTGATACAAATGAATCTCTATACAAGACAGAAACAGGCTCACAGATAAAGAAAACAAACTTCTGGTTACCAAAGGGGAAAGGGACAGGGGTGGGATAGATTGGGAGTATAGCATTAACAGACACAAGTGAATTGAAGTGAAGTCGCTCAGTCGTGTCCGACTCTTTGCGACCCCGTGGACTGTAGCCTACAAGGCTCCTCTGTCCATGGGATTTTCCAGGCAAGAGTACAGGAGTGGGTTTCCATTTCCTTCTCCAGGGACACAGACACAAACTACCATATATAAAATAGATCAGCAACAAGGATTCACTGTGTAGCACAGGGAACTATATTCAACATCTTATTATAATAGACAATGAAAAATATTCTAAAATATATATGTATATACCATATATAACTGAATCTCTTTTGCTGGACACCTAAAGCAAATGCAATATTGTTAATCAACTATACTTCAATTAAATAAATAACTTAGTTTGTAATACTTTCCAGAAAGAAATACAGGAAGTCACTAAAACTCGGAGAGAATTTACAGACATTAAATTTGGCTTTACTGGACCAAAACTGCATGAATGGCCAGTGAGAACATCAGGTTGCCATTGCCTCCCACCCAGCCCCGCTCCTCAGTCTCCCCATTTTGTTGTTGAGACCATGCTAGGCCACATCTGAAGCTACCCGGGTGTTTATAAAACTGTCTACCCGACTCCTCTTCTTATGTTTTGTTTCTTGCATTCTTTTCTCCAGCAATCAGAGACTGCAAAGACAGATTTTCCATAAAGAGCCAAGTTTTTATACAACCAAAAGCCTGATTCATCTTGCTTGACTTAATGAATACCCGAATGGAGTTTTATTTTTAAATTCTCAAAAAACTCTGTTCTCTCTCCTTGAGTCAGCAATTAGTGGCTTTTAAAAAAACAAAAGTTTTTTCTGTTCCTTAGGTTAAAAGTTAATCTAAGAAAGGAAAAGAACCTACCAGCAGTTTTTTCCCTAGGGACACGGAAGTATGTAATTTGGATGGCTAAGTGTGTGTTCATTCTTTGGTACGTACATCAGCCTGTGCGACGCACGGGTCCCTGGGGAGGGAAGGGAATGAGAGCTGGTTGTTGCAGAAGGAGTGATGACCCCTGAATGCTAATGCTCTGGTATTCATTTCAGGGACAACTGTGAATAGGACTCGGGATAAATATCCTCAGATAACCTCCCGCAAATTTATACACATCTCATAACCAGAACCTCCCCCGACCCCTGTGCTTCCTTCCTTTCCTGCTCTTTTAAAAGCCGTTTGATTAACAGCCACGTCACACCATCCCCACCTTCTGCTGCCGGCTCCCTCCCATCCCCATCCCTGGGCCCTGCAAAGAAAGAGTCTCTTCATGAGACGTGCAGCTGCGTGGCTCCCAGGCAGGAAGGTGCAAGTCTGGCCTGAATGAGATGGATCGGGGCCCTCGGCACCCCCACCCCCAGCTCCTCAGGGCTGCTTTGTGAGGCTGGCTCTGCACTGGGGCTTTCCCAAAAAGAGGCTCAAGGCACAGCCAGGCCCTCACACATCCCTGAACTGAACATAAATGCTGTCTTATCTTGGCCGGTGCGTCCTTGGTCTGCTTGCGAGCTATAGAAGAAAGCGAAGAGGAAAGAATGCTTGCGTCTCTGCTGTGAACGTGGGTAATGGGTCATGCTGAGATGTTAAAAATAAATGAATGTGCTCCCGCTCCGGGCACAGGATGTCAGGCAGGAGTCTTGAGCTTTATTTTCTGGGGAAGCTGAAAGGAAAAGGTTTGCCCTAGAGCAGGATTTCTCAGCCTTGGCACCACTGACTCTTTGGACCAGATAATTCTTTGTGGTGGGAGACTTTCCTGGGCATGTAGGATGTTTAACAGCATCCCTGGCCTCTACCATCCCAGTTGTCACAACCAAAAATGTCTCTAGACGTTGCCAGCACCATCCCCTGGCTGCCACCAGGTTACCAGATAAAATAGAATGCCCAGTGAAATGTGAATTTCAGATAAATAATGCAGTATTTGGAACTGACTTATACTGACAAATTATTTGTTGTTTATCCTGAAGTTCACATTTGACTGGGCACCCTGTGTGTTTAATTCACTAAATCTGGCAACCCTCCCTGGGGAACAAAAATCAAGCCCAGTTGAAAACCACTGCCTTGAAGATACCAGCCACTGGAGGCATAGTCTTGAGGCTTGGGGTTTTCATCAGAAACTGATTACTTGATCAATCTGGGCGCCTGAGAAGGAAATAGAAATCAATTACCACAGCACTCTGTTTACTATGTCAGAGGATGGGGAGAATTCCACTCTTTCTTTTTAAGAAGTAGCATTAAAAACATCCCTACTTTCTTGTAAAATTAATTTCTCAGTAGAAGCAGTTTCCCAAAGAAACATGCACACAACTCATAGATTCTTGGGATTAACTGGTTCTCTCCCCTGATTAGGTTGACAACAAGACTTTCTCTGCCCTCTTTCAACACTCAGCTGTCAATGTCATCGGCAACATCAACACAATGTTTTCTTAAACATAATTTTTGCCTGGATAACTGCCCTAAGGACCACAGTTTTGCTTGGATTTTTGTGTGTGTTTATTTTTGCTTTGCCAGTGAGTAGGTGTGGGGCCAGGGCCACCCACAGCCTTGCCTCTGGTGAGCGCTTCTGAAAAGTGCTGTGATGGATGATGTTCCGGATATCCTGTAGGAACATAATCACTCCAGGCTGGCATTCCTAGGGAACAAATATCACTCCCATTTGAAAACCACTGCCTTGAAGATACCAGCAACTGGAGGCATAGTCTTGAGGCTTGGAGTTTTCATCGGGGAACTGATTACTTGATCAACCTGAGAGCCTGAGAAAGGAATAGAAATTAATTACCATGGCACTCTGTTTACTATCCTAGGGGGTAGGGGAGAATTCCACTCTTTCTTTTCAAGAAATAACGTTAAAGACATCCCTCCTTTCTTTACAGAAGAGCCATACCATTCCCTGGGAAGTCTGTCCATCTACTCAAGGCACCAAGATTCTCTCCAATTGGAACTGAGTAGAAGAAACTGGGGAAAGACTGTCATTTATTTTAAAATTAACCTAACAAATTTGAATTTCAGGCTTAACTTGAAAGGGCAAAAATATTTGATTAATCCCTTTGAACTTGAATTTTAAAATTTTAGATTTCAACTTCTTTGAGATTTTAACTTTCAGACTTCAGATCCATGGTGGACATTATGATAGGAGGAATGTGTTATTGGCATGTTTTTATCATTATGATACCGTTTGAGCTCATGATGGAGCCTCTAATAGATGACACTGAATGACCTGACTGATGACTTAGGATGGGAACTAGACCAGGGAAAGGAGTTTTTAGCTTTCCAGAATCTTGGAGTTAATTGGAGAGGGGAACAGGAAATGAATCTAGGTTTTATGAGATTCTAGGTTCAAAATCTAGGTTTTTTGATACTTATATAATATGTGACTCTTTTAAGAAAAAGAACAAAATTGTGAATATGAAATTATATGTGAAAGTATATATGTATTTAGAATGAGAAA
>NW_011494846.1:742675-745374 GCF_000754665.1 Bison bison bison | reverse complement strand
ATGAGAAAAGAAATCATAAAAAATTATAATTTTAAAAAGCTTACAGGTACCTCAAATATCACAAATCCAGAAATCAACATTAACATTATTTTTAATCAGTTGCTTGATCCTATATATATATATATATATATAATAATTATTTTTTTTTTTGCTACCTACTCTTTGTTTTCTCCACAATGTTTTCTAATATTTTGTGTAGCAAGAACAGAAAAGTAATCCAGTCTTTCTTCTGGCATGGTTAATTAAATTTTCCTCAGTTGCACATTTTTCCTCAGCAGTGAAGCATCATTTGGAGATGTAGAGCTTGACCTTGAATCATATCTAAAAAGGAGAACGCTTTCTGCAGGAACTTGGTTTCCCAAAGAAAAAGGCAAAGGGATGACTTCTAGAGTCACCGATCTGATGAGTGACCGCTCCTCCCCTGAGGATGAATGGGTGAGGGGAGAAATGGAAAAATCCCTCCTCTTAGAACCAGAAAAAATGGCAGTGTAATGAGCATTGTCCCCTACCTTCAGCTTTTTATTCCTGTAACCTGGAGGGCTTAACCATTCAGTCTATGATCACAAAGAGTGGGGTTGGCCCCCTTCAGAGAGAAGACCCAACTGATCAGGGAAGACCCACTCCCACTTCCTTCCAAACCAATCCTTCCTCTTCTGTAGCTCCTCTGAGCAATGCTGGTGAGCAGCCTTGATTTTGTCCTCAGAAAAGTTCCCAAGTGGCTCAGAAGGGCAGAGGTAGACTGACCTTGAAGCTAACAAGATCTAAGCTCCAGGGTCCATCAGCTGTGCAGGTCTCTCTGGGGTCTCGTGTATTCTGTGGCGTCTGCAGTGGGATCTTTATTTGCCTTCTCAAAAACTAACAAAAATCTGGGCTTTGTATTACCCAAGGCATCTTTTTTGCTTTGGGGAAATTGGAAGATGTTACAGAATTAATAGAAAGACAATGCTTCTGACATGCCAAGTAGGATTATGCTTTGAGATTTCAGCCCTGGGAAGCAGGCTAGGGTCTTAACGGTTGACTTTCTCAGGGCCTTTATCCACCACCCTCTCCCCTCATCCTATGTCTTCTTCCTGCTAAATTCCTAGTGCTTTCATAGGTCCTGAGGTACTGGCTGGCACTCAGAGTGCAATTGCGCATCAAAGGATACTATCAAGAGAAGGAAAAAACCACCCACAGAACGGGAGGAAATATTTGCAAGTCGTGTATCTGATAAGGGATGGACGTCAGAATAATGTGTATAAATAATGTTCACAACAAAAAAGCAAAAGCAAAAAGCTTGCAAATAACTCAGTTAAAAAACGGGCCAAGAGGGAATTCCTTGGCGGTCTAGGACCTTCCAATAAGGGAGTTTGGGTTCAGCTCCTGCTCAGGAGCTGAGATCCCACCTGCCTCAGAACCAAAAAACCAAAACATAAAACAGAAGCAGTGTTGTAACAAATTCAATAAGGATTTTTTAAAAAAATGGTTCACGTCAAAAAATCTCTAAAAAAAAAAAAATAGGCAAAAGACTCAAAAAGACCCTAAAGAAGATACAGAAATGGCCAATGAGCAATGAAAAGATGCTCAACATCATTAGCCATTAGGGAAACACAAATCAGAACTACAATGAGACATTACACCCATTGTGGTGACTATTATCAAAAAGCAAAATAACAAATCTTAGTGTGGTGTGGCACTATCAGAGCACTCATACAGTGCTGATGGGAATGTGAAATGGTGCAGCCACTGAGGAAAACAAGTTTGCAGGTCTTCAAAGAGTTAAACACAGAATAATCACAGGACCCAGCAATTCCACTTCTGGGTAGATACCAAGAAAAAAAAAATGGAAAGAAGGGACTCAAATAGATATTACTATACCAATGTTCATTGGAGCATCATTCACAATATCTGAAAGATCAAAGCAAGTCAAGTATTCATCCACAGAGGAATCAATAAATAGCACAGTGGTGTAAACATACCACGGAACAGTATTCATCCGTAATTAGGAAATTCTGGCACATGCTACAGTTTGGATGAACCTTGAATACGTTATACTCAGTGAAACAAACCAGAAACACAAAGGACGAATACTGCCTGAATCCATCAATAGGAGTTATCCAGACAGAGAGATTCCTAGAGACAGGAAGTCGAATACAGGTAATCAGGAGCTGAGGAAGGGGGCAACGGGAACTTGTTCCATGGATGTGGAGTTTCTGTCTGGTGATGATAAAGTTCTGGAGATGGACAGCAGTGATGATTTGACGACAATGTGAATGTACTTAATGCCAGAGAACTACCCACTTAAAATGGTTCAGTTCAGTTCAGTCGCTCAGTTATCTCTGACTCTTTGTGACCCCATGAATCGCAGCACGCCAGGCCTCTCTGTCCATCACCAACTCCCGGAGTTCACTCATACTCACGTCCATCGGGTCAGTGATGTCATCCAGCCATCTCATCCTCTGTCATCCCCTTCTCCTCCTGCCCCCAATCCCTCCCAGCATCAGAGGCTTTTCCAATGAGTCAACTCTTCGCATGAGGTGGCCAAAGTACTGGAGTTTCAGCTTCAGCATCATTCCTTCCAAAGAAATTCCAGGACTGATCTCCTTCAGAATGGACTGGTTGGATCTCCTTGCAGTCCAAGGGACTCTCAAGAGTCTTCTCCAACACCACAGTTCAAAAGCATCAATTCTTCGGCGCTCAGCCTTCTTCACAGTCCAACT
>NW_011494846.1:721921-742575 GCF_000754665.1 Bison bison bison | reverse complement strand
CAAGGAGTAAGCTTCTTTTAATTTCATGGCTGCAATCACCATCTGCAGTGATTTTGGAGCCCAGAAAAATAAAGTCTGACACTGTTTCCACTATTTCCCCATCTATTTGCCATGAAGTGATGGGACCAGATGCCATGATCTTAGTTTTCTGAATGTTGAGCTTTAACCCAACTTTTTCACTTTCCACTTTCACTTTCATCAAGAGGCTTTTGAGTTCCTCTTCACTTTCTGCCATAAGGGTGGTGTCATCTGTATATCTGAGGTTATTGAGATTTCTCCTGGCAATCTTGATTCCAGCTTGTGCTTCTTCCAGCCCAGCATTTCTCATGATGTACTCTGCATATAAGTTAAACATGCAGGGTGACAATATACAGCCTTGACGTACTCCTTTTCCTATTTGGAACCACTCTGTTGTTCCATGTCCAGTTCTAACTGTTGCTTCCTGACCTGCATATAGGTTTCTCAAGAGGCAGGTCAGGTGGTCTGGTATTCCCATCTCTTTCAGAATTTTCCACAGTTTATTGTGATCCACACAGTCAAAGGCTTTGGCATAGTCAATAAAGCAGAAATAGATGTTTTCTGGAACTCTCTTGCTCTTTCCATGATCCAGTGGATGTTGGCAATTTGATCTCTGGTTCCTCTGCCTTTTCTTCCAGCTTGAATGGTTAGTGGTAAATTTCATGTTATGTATGTGTGTGTGCGTGCTAAGTCATTTCAGTCATGTTCGACTCTTTGCAACCCCATGAATTATAGCCCGTCAGGCTTCTCTGTCCAGGGGATTCTACAGGCAAGAATACTGGAGTGGATAGCCATGCCCTCCTCCAGGGGATTTTCCCGGCCCAGGAATCAAATAGGTGTCTCTTACGTCTCCCGAATTAGCAAGCAAGTTATTTACCCCTGAGCCACCTGGAAAGCCCATGTTATGTATATTATACCACAATTTAAAAATGAAAAATAAAAAAGATTCCGGAAGCCACCTGGAAACAAAAATCCAATCCTGTTGGTTCTATTTACGCCTCTTTCAAGTAGATGTGCTTTTTCCTTCCTTAAGGCTGCTGGGAAAGTCCAGCTCCCCCTCGTGTTTACCTAGATTATTGTAGTAGCCTCCTTGTCTGTCGCCAGATGTTCATTCTTACTCTTTCTAATCTGTTCTCCAAGGAGCAGCCACTTATTGTTTGTTGTTCAGTCGCTAAGTTGTGTCCGACTCTTTTGCAACCCCATGGACTGTAGTCTGCCAGGCACCACTGTCCTTGGGATTTCCCAGGCAAGAATACTGAAGACGGTTGCCAGAGGGGCCTTCAAAAGTATAAACCCAACTGGGTCAGCCCCCTGCCTACTAAGCCAGCACATGGGGGAAGGTTGGAGGATTTCAAGCAAAGGGGTACCATAACCACCTTTATACTGTTAAAAAACATTGGCTTCTGTGGCGGGGAAGCTGGATTTGTAAGAATTCAAGAGAAGAGGTTCTCAAACTTCAGGGTCACCAGCTGAAGGGCTTGTTAATACCCAGATAGCTGGGTCCCAGGGTTCTGATTCAGTAGGTCTGGTGTGGGGCATCCCAGGCTAGGGTGAGGAATCTGCATCTCTAATAAGCTTCCAGGTGATGCTCTGATCAAGTTGCTTCTGATTGATTCCAAACCAGGGAACATACTTTGGGAGCCCCTGGCCTGGAGTGAACAAAGCAGGAGAACAAAGCTCTCTGTGGCCTGGCCCTCCTCTCCCTCAAAGAGACTGCTTATGGAAATTCTTCTATTTTCTTAGATGCCTCGTGTTCAGGACTTCATTCTCACAGTCCCATCTGCCTGGAACATTCTTCCTTTTCTCCCCTTTCCTTTCTCTCGGTACTCCCACTTTCTGCCTGGTTAACCATCATCCATCTTTCAAGAATCTGCTTATACAATGTGCGTGCCTTTTTTTTTTTTTTAAAGCAACTTTGAAATATAATTCACATATCATCTGGTTCACCCAATTAACACACACAGTTCATCAGTTTTTAGTATAGTCACAGATATGTGCAACTATTACCACAGTCAATTTCATTTAATTATTTTTTAACAGTAGAAGCATCCATTTTATTGCATGACAATTATAAAATACAAAATAAAAGAATAAAACCCAAAAATTATTATCATAAAAGTCAGAATAATGACACTTCTGAGAAAGTATGAGAATGTGATCAACATGGACGCAAAGGAGTCCCTAAAGTCCTGATAACATTTCTTTCTTACTGAACTATAGTTGATTTACAATATTGTGTTAGTTTCAGATATATAGTACAGTGATTCAGTTATATATATACCTGAAATACATGCAGCCTATAAGGGAAAATGTTGTAACCTATTACCTATAGGTTATAAGTTATGTTATATAGGTTTTATATATATATATATATAGGTTATAAGTTAAACCTATAAGGGAAAAAGATCTTCCCTGATAGCTCAGTTGGTAAAGAGTCTGCCTGCAGTGCAGGAGATCCCCTGGGGAAGAGAAAGGCTACCCATTCCAGTATTCTGGCCTGGAGAATTCCATGGACTAGAGTCCATGGGGTCACAAAGAGTCAGACACGACTGAGTGACTTTCTCTTTCACTATAAGGGAAAAGAATCTGAAAAAGAAATACGTATTTATAAATATAAATATATATAATAAAAACAAATATAAATATATATTTTTCTTTTTCAGATTCTTTTCCCTTATAGATTATAACAAAATATTGAGTACAGTTCCCTGTGCTATAGAGTCGGTCCTTGTTTGTTATCTATTTTTATATATAGCAGTGTGTATATGTGAATTTATCCTAATTTATCCCTACCTCCTTACTCTTTGGCAATCATAAGCACGTTTTCTATGTCTGCGAGTCAGTTTTAGACTAAATAGAAATCTTGTACTCCTTAGCTATCACCTCCCTATCTCCCCTTCTTGCCCTCTAACCCCCAGTAGATCCAGGGAGGGGGTCTGGTAATTTGCATTTCCCCTAGGTGATTCTGTTACACAGCAAGTTGAGATTCTCTATTTAAACTAGTCTGTGAAGGCAAGAACCACACTTGTCTCCCCATTATTGTGTCCCTGCACCCAGAAGGGCAGGGCAATGGTACTGTGCATGGATTAACAATCAATGAATTTTGTTGAATAAAGAAGTGATGCAATTTGACCAAGGTCACATAACCAGGAGATGAAAGCTTAGAACCGTTGTGTTTTTGCCTTGTCTGGTTTATCGTGTGAGGTTGGTAAGACTATCCCAGTCCATTCAACAAGCATCTGTTGAGGAATTACTACCTACTCAGCATTTTTCAAAATTTGGCCAAATGTTCTAGCTTTGGTAATAATCTGTGAGGCATCCATGGATAGCTCTTAAAGATAATTATAAGCACTTGGGAGTCCAAAAAGAATTGGGGAAAACTGGACTTTATTAAACACCAGGGGGAGCTTTGTTAAGAAAGTACGGAATAGCAGACCACATTGAAGGGCAAGTCACCCCAGCATAAGGCACTTATTATTTTTAAGAATAAATTTGTTCAAAGTTGCCGGTACTGAATTTTTTAATAGACAACCTTTTCCCCCACTAGACTTTATTATCAGGATATTTTCATTTCCTAGGCATAATAAAATCACTTAAGATTGAAACAAGTTTTTAAAGAACACATTTATGGAAAAACAATTTTATAATTTCCTGAAATAATAAAATTCAGTTAATCACAAAACAAATGCATGGTAGCTAGGGCTACTTCCGTTTTGCACAATAGTTTCAAGTTCTAAAAGGGAAAAAGTGAAAGATGAAACAAACACACTGTTCTTCCAGAATTCTGAGTGGTTGTGTGGAGTTCAAGAATTTCTATGTCAAGAATTACTAGAACGGTGATGCTTTTCTGGTAAATCTTTGAGAATGTTGGAAGTCTAATCGAAAAAATATTAGGCACAGTAGAAGGAAACCACTCCTGTGAGTTTTATTAGCTTACTTTAGGGAAGGCAAAGGTTATCATTCTAGAGGAAATGTGGAAGGGAGAACACACTGTTCATGGCCACGTTCATCATCTACTCATAAAGCCTCATTACTAAGGAAAAGCCTTCCTCAGTCATCCAACTTTAATTCGACAACACTACTTTAGTAGAAGTTCACACTCTTCTGCTTTATTGGAAGTAGATCTAATTCTGGGAAAGTGCCAATACTTTGCAGATGTCCAACAAGCAGCAAATGAATATATGGAATCAGCCACAAGTTTTCTCTTGAACTTTCCAAGAGCTGTAATCGTGTTCAAAGGTTCAAAACCGTGTTCAAAACCTACCTGTTTTGCATGAATTGGTTGCTATTAAAGCAAGAAATGGACATGAGTCTCAGTGAACTCTGGGAGTTGGTGATGGACAGGGAGGCCTGGCATGCTGCGATTCATGGGGTCACAAAGAGTCGGACATGACTGAGCAACTGATCTGATCTGATCTGAAAGCAAGAAAGATAATACAAAGCGAACACAAATTTAAAGCTACAAATGATGGACTTTCAGATCTAAGCCCAGTGTCCAGCCAGTCATTCTGGAAATATTACACTATTCAATAAGAAAAGGTTATTCTCGAAAATTTTAACTGTAAGTTGTTAATTTAAAAAGAGACTGAATGAATGGATGGATGGACTAAAGTGATTTTAGGCAGATTACTTAGCCCACCCATGCCTGTTCTCTGATTTTGAGCACGCAGATAGTAATAATACTTACCTTGCAAAGTTTCTGAGAGAGTTATGCATGCCCAGAGCTTTGCAGACGTGTGGCAAATATTCACTGTTCAACAAACGTTCATTATTATGTACATACACTTATTTCCTTTGATGTTCCGCTCCACAATCCTTTATCTGCAACTCCGCCAAATCTCTGAAAATCCCAAATTTAGTGGTACAACCATGCCTGATGATGAAAGGCTGATCTGAGGCTTCTAGACCCATTTAGTGAAAATATTAATATGTTTCTCTGCTGCTACTATAATGTACATAAGTTTCTAAAATCTCGAAACTTCTCAATTCTAAGCTGCTTAGTCCCTCGAGGTTTCAAGTAAGTGGCTATGAGCCTCAAACATGATGCTAACACAATTCAGAGAAAAACCAACCAACCTCTGATTCACAACCTGGCTTTGAATCCAGGATTGGTCATAACTTTGCATCCTCGGGACAGCTACTTGACTTCTTTAAATCCTCAGTGGTTGGTGGATGGATAATTCCTTTTATTGCACAAGATGTGAAACTCCTCAAATTCCTGCACCTCCCCACTCCACCATGTATCTTTCTCTTTATTCATCCTCATGAACAACCCATTTTTAGAGACTGCTGCATGCCTGAGTTGTTCAAGGCCATCCTCCCCCTACACGCTTCACCAACTGAACCACAGGTGGATGGCATATGAGCCAAATGGGAAAGTTCTATGGAATTTCAAGAATTAAGAGAATGGTTCAGATGAAGGGTCTGGGTTGATTTGTCAGTATTTTTTTTTCTATTTGTCCTTCTCTGACCTTCTGCCATTAGCAATTGATGAGTTAACTTCCCAAAGGGCTGCTGAGCTACAGCAAAATGCATAAGGGTATAAATGGTATAAATGCATAAAAGTATAAATGTCTAACGGTTTAAGGTGGTGCTGGTTTTAATTCACATATAAATTAGAAGGAGGAAAACAAGTTTCACCTCCTATCATTATTAGCTCCAGAAATCAGAAATAGAAAGTTGGAGGATGTGGAGGAGGCAAGATTCAAGATGGGTTCATTGTCAATCAACCAACCAACCAACAAGTTTGCCTGAGCTCTGTGTGTTCCGCAGAAGCCAGTTCCCATCAGAGTTACAAATGAGAGTTTAGTAGTGAGCTCCGGTATGTGGGAACAGAGGAGAGGGACATCAAGTCCAGCTGGGGGTCCAGGGCTAGAAAAGTGGGCAAGAAGCCTTTCCAATAGAGGTCACCGTGAGCTGGGTCCCAAGGTTAAGTGGCAACGAACCACATGAGGGCCTGGGGCATACAGGACAGACATTCTCAGTTAAACACGAAACAACTAGATTGGGAGGGAGGGATGGCTTCTTCCAGGGATTGCAGAACCTGAAATTCAAACCCTGGTTCCATTACTTCTTGACACAGGACCTTGAGAGGGGTAGGTGGGATCACGGCTCCCTAAAGACATCCCTGCTTAATATCTGTGTCCTGTGACTATGTTATCTTACCCGGCAAAAGGGACTTTGCAGATGTGATTAAGTTAAGGATCTTGAGACGGGAGATTATCCCGGATTATCCAGGGGTGCCCAATGTAATCACAAGGGTCCTTAGAAGGGGGAGCAGGAAATCAGAAAAGAGAGAAGGAAAGGTGATGATGGAAACACAGGTCAAGCGATACGGTCAGGAAGCAAGGAACACCAGCAGCCTCTAAAAGGCAGAAGAGGCCAGAAAAAGCAGCACCTCTGGAAAAAACGCTCTGCTCCTGATGTCTTGATTTTAAAACTGATTTTGGACTTCTGTCCTCTAGAAGGGAGGGTAATGAATTTGTGTAGTTTAAACCACTAGGTTTGTGGTAGTGTATTACACATAACAGTGTTTGATTAGCTCAGCTATACCCTTAAGTTAAATAACATAACAGAAAGTGCTTAGAACACTGCCTTGCATGTGACAAGTATTCAATGATTTTTTATCACACTAAAAGTTATTTTATTCAGTGTGAAATAAGGAGATACAGGAGCATTTTAACCAATAAAATGACATAAGCAGATTCCTATTGTGCGTGCATGATCAGTTGCTTTAGACTCTTTGCAACCCCATGAACTATTGCCCATCAGGCTCCTCTGCCCATGGGATTCCCCAGACAAGAACAGCGGAGTGGGTTACCGTGCCTTTCTCCAGGGGATCTTCCTGACACAGGGATGGAATTCATGACTCCTCCAACTCCTGCATTGCAGGCTGATTCTTTACCGCTGAGCCACCACTGGGGAAGCCCAAGATTTGCATCGTAGGCAGATCCAATGGGACAATGTGAAGAATGGGTTCATGGAGTACGTGGAGGAGAGGGAAGGTCAGTGGCTGGAGGTCCAGTTAGAAGGATACAACCATAACCCTAGCCAGTGGCAACAAGGTAATATCTAAGGCAGCCTTTCCTCACCCCTCTATCTTGTTACCCCATTTAATTCTGAAATGCTCTTTATATATTGTAATCAACACAGCTAGCTCCCAACCCAGAATTTGCTCCCCTACACTTCCTTCCTGAAAAGAACCCGAATTTTGGTCCAATACATCCTCCCACACACCCCCTTGGGGCAGAGACTCCCTCCTCTTTGATCTAAAGTTAATTCCATTCCTCTCTGCTAGTCTTGGTTCTGGAATAGGCTGGTGACCCAATTATAGCTAATGAGATATGAGCGAAGGTTAGAGGGTGGTGGTTCTAGTGAAGGGTCTCTCTCTCTCCTTGGAGTGTCACAGGAGAAGAGCACTCTACTTCCTCTGGGTTTGGTAAAATCTGGATGTGATGCCTGGGGCTGCTACAGTCATCTTGCTTCTGGCTTTAGGATAAAGCAAAATAAGGTGCTGGAGAAGAAAGATGGAAAAATCCCAGGTCCTTGATGACACTTTTGAACTGCCAATCATAAGTCCCTGGAGACTTCTCCAGAACGGAAATTAAGCCAGTTTCTTATACCCAATAGACAAAAACAGTTTGACACGCAGTCTGAGATGACTGTTTATATATTGATTACTGTCTCACCTGATAAGATGGCAAGCTTCTTAATGATGAAGTCCTTATGCCTGCAATCCCCTCCACTACCTCGATTGTGCTGGGCACATCATAGGTATACAATAAATATGTTTTATTTGACTTTTCAGTCAGACTTGGTGATTGTTGGACTATGAGATGTTGGGGAAAGGAGTCCAAGATGACTTCTTGGTTTCAGGCTCATGTAACCAGGCCAAAAGCCCTGCCATGAATAGAGCAATACTGGAAATGGAGCAGCCCAGACTTCTGACACCACTGGGCATTTTTCTAGGGACTTTTTTGGCCTCTACCTCCACCACATCCCTGGCTGTTACCATGGACGCTTTGTGAAAACAGTAAGGGAAAATAGGTAGGACCCCCAAGACCAAAACGAAGAGACACGGCTTGGCCATTTACAGTCCCTCGTCCCTCCTTTCGCCACACCTGTACTTAGGACTCGAGCATGTTTCCGAATGGGTCTTGTCCTGACCTGCCGTTTTGTAGAACCATCCTCCACTGGAGAGACACTCTTATCAAAACTCATCAGGTTTCTGATCTTCCAGGTGCCCTGGGAAAATCTAACAGGGGTAAGAAAACCGCCTTTTTTCACAATTTAAATAAAATCCATCTTCATCATCAAAAAAAGAGATACAATACAAAAACTCCCCTTCCAACCTGCCCTTTCCCATCACCACACAAAGGTTTGTGTTGCCACTCAAGCTTTGAGATTCTGAAATCTCCAAAACAGCTGGACCAGGTACTGGGAGGGCCTTAGGGTCTGGCCCCAAGCACTCCCTCTAAAGTGGGTGTTTTGAATTCAGGCCTTGGAGGTTGCTTTCTGCTTTGACGCTTGTTTCTCTCTCCGTTTTCCTGGTTATCAGGAGAAAGTGCCTCCTCTCCTCTTTCCTGGGTAACACTTAGAGCTTCGGGGCCCTCCCACCTTCCCCTCCCTCCTCTCCTTCTCACCAGGAATCCTTAGCAGACTCGTGTGCCTTGCCCTCTCGCCTCTGTCCGCAGAGGCAACCAGGGGCCTGATGTCCCACGACGATGTAAACACAGCCAGTCTGGAAACTGATCTGGTCTCTGTTGCTTCCTTTCTCTTGAATTAAATTAAAAAAATTAAAGTGAGAGAGATGCCAAGGGTTAAGAGACAGGCGCAGAGAAGAAAAACAGCTCTTAAATGCTGCTTCGCTCATCCTTGAGAAGGTGGGGGAGATCGGGAAGAACGCTCCTTTGTTTAGGGGAAGCTAGGCTGGAAGACTCTGCTGAATGAACCCCGCGGGCCTGTCCTGGAGAGAAGAAACACAGGAGATGGTGATGCTCCCTTTAATATCTGGTCCACTTAAATAGGTGCGAGTTTTTGGCTGGGTTAAAGAGGCAGCCAACAGTCCCGGGGTGGGCGGGGCCAGACGAGAGCGGGCGGGGCCAGGATGAGACAGTGGGCGGGCCAGAAAATGAGTGGGCGGGGTCATGATGAGACGAGTGGGCGGGCCAGAAAAATGAGCGGGCAGGGTCAGAATGAGATGGGTGGGCGGGCCAGAAAGAGGAGTGGGCGGGGTCAGGATGAGACGAGTGGGCGGGGTCAGGACGAGACGAGTGGGTCACTGGCTGATGCTCCTCACCTGTGTCCCCCGCCCCTTCGTCTTCTGCCCTCCTCTGCCGTGTGGTTGGGGGCATCTACAGGGCAGCCTCACCGAGGCCCCTCTGTCCCGGGGGCTTCCTGAATTTTCTGCTAAGGGGAGACACCAGCAGGAGATGGAAGGGACCAGGCCGTCTCATGGGTGGCCGCAGCCCCCTCCCCGCCCCAGCGCTCCCTGCCTTCTGTTGACCCGGTCCCTCCACCATCAGCCCGCCAGTCCTACAGGTGGTGACCGCTTCCGGCATCTGTTGTTTCCGGGGCCTCATCGCCCCACGCTGCTTCCTTTCATCCTGCCTGCCCTTCTGTAAATAGTCCCTCCATTACATTTTTTTCAGCTGAACACTCTGGATTGTGCCATCTGTTTCCTGCCAGGTCCTGGCTGATACTGTCAGTAAACCTTCTCTCCCTTAGGCTTAAAATAAGTTGGTGTGGCCTGTGTACCCAGAGTCAGTAGCTAACACCTGTAGCAACTGATTGCTTATGGGCTGAATTTTTGGCTGTGCACCCCATCTGGCTCTACCTTTCCCATACTTCCTATTTGGGTCATTATCTGCTGATTAGGTAAAATTGTAGGTAGCTATAGGATAATGTGGTATGGTGTTTGACCTTGGGCAATGATGCAACTCTTTGTGCCTCAGTTTCCCTCATTCCTAAAAATGGGTATAATAATAGCA
This sequence comes from Bison bison bison, assembly GCF_000754665.1. NCBI lineage: Eukaryota > Metazoa > Chordata > Mammalia > Artiodactyla > Bovidae > Bison > Bison bison. The sequence goes on along the minus strand of NW_011494846.1, from coordinate 732,568 downwards.
TTGTCTTATAGGGTTTTCATGAGAGTTAACTAAATTTAAGTGAGTATGGCACATACGATAGGGCACAGCACAGAGTAAGTGCTCAATAATTGGGAACTATTTTCATTACCTTATTAGAGAAAGGATTTTACTTGGAATTAAATCATGAGGTTTGAATTCCAGTTCTGTCACTAAGAGGGTGACTTTGAAATGACCACTTAAACTCCTCAAGTTCAAGTTTTGAGTTCAGAGCATGGGATTCACAATAACTGCCTCACTCCATGGGAAAGGTTTTTGTAAACTTGAAAGAACTACACAGATATGAGGTTGTCTCACCACACGGTGGTAGAGGATTCCCTCTGTTATATGTGGGTCTTTGCTCTGGTCCATGGGTTACCGTCTTTCTAGGAGTGTTTCTCCAGAGAAAAATGGGTATTTGTTCCCCATCCAGTACTTGTGGGAACATAGTTTTATCCAGGGCTTCCTGCTGCTGCTGCTGCTAAGTCACTTCAGTTGTGTCTGACTCTGTGTGACCCCAGGGATGGCAGCCCACCCGTCCCTGGGGTTCTCCAGGCAAGAACACTGGAGTGGGTTGCCATTTCCTTCTCCAATGCATGAAAGTGAAAAGTGAAAGTGAAGTCGCTCAGTCGTGTCCGACTCTTAGCGACCCCATGGACTGCAGCCTACCAGGCTCCTCCGTCCATGGGATTTTCCAGGCAGGAGTACTGGAGTGGGGTGCCGTTGCCTTCTCCATCAGGGCTTCCTAGGAGGCCCTAATGATAAAGAACCCACCTGCCAATGCAGGAGACCTAAGAGATGTGGGTTCGATCCCCATGTTGGGAAGATCCCCTGGAGGAGGGCTGGCAACACACTCCAGTATTCTTGCCTGGAGAATCCCATGGACAGAGGAGCCTGGTTGGCTATAGTCCATGGGGTTGCAAAGAGTCGGACATGAGTTATATCTAAGGAAGAGAAGAGAAAGGCAGGGTGATGGTTATGGAGGGAATCTGTAAGGGGTATGGTGGTGTGTGTGTGTGCGCGCACGCGTGCACTCCTGTGGTACTTTTTCTGTTTTTCGAGGAGCCATATTCTTCAGGAGTCCAAGGCCAGCTCTCCTTGGCTAAGACTGAGGATGTGTCTGGAAACCTGAGTGACTAGGAAGGAAAAGGCCCAGAAAAGACATGAAATATTTGGCCATCAGGAGAGAGGGTGCAGTCTGGCTGGAATGGATCAGACTACAGGGACCACTGCTGGTTCCCCAAGGGTCCAGCCCAGTGGAACCCTGAGACCCCGTGGAAGCCTCAGGTGGTCACATGACACTGGAGTCTGCACTTTCTCTTCTCTGGGCCTGTCTCTACCAACCAGTCCTGATTTTGGACTCTGCTTAGCAGATAGACCCTGGTGCTGGGAAAGATTGAAGGCAGGAGGAGGGGACAACAGAGGATGAGAGGGTTGGATGGCATCACCGACTTGATGGACTTGCATTTGGGTGAACTCTGAGAGTTGGTGATGGACAGGGAGGCCTGGCGTGCTGCAGACTCTGGGGTCGCAAAGAGCTGGACATGACTGAGCGACTGAACTGAAGTAGTAGATAGATCCTCCCCTCTTCTCCTCAGAGTGGTCCTTTCTTGGTCTCAGGCATTTCTGGTACAAAAGTGCAGAATGATAATCGCTGTTACTTCGTCTGAGGTTGTCCCCCGACTCTGGGCCTGGACCACCTCCATGTAATATGCCCGGTGCTACTTGCTCTCGGTAGTTTCTGGAAAATCCTAGTAGCTCAGCGTCAGCAGAGCCTGCATGGCTCCCCTGTGACCTTGCCGCTGCCTGTGGCTTTGCCTGAGGGCCGGCAAACTCCAGAGCTCACAGCCAGCCCTGCTGCCCTGACGCAAACGCTCCCCTGGCGGCAACCCAAAGGCTATTTCTGAGGCTCTCCCGGCATCTGTGTCCTGAGGGCTCATGTGCCAGCCGTTGAAGGACCCGCATTTCTCCGTCTCCAGGCTCTGCTTCCCTCTCCCGTTGTCCTCTTTTTCTGGCAAATGCGCTCGTCTGTGACTTTGACTTGGTCGCCCTGCAGTGATGGGTGTTTCTCTGCCCGGGCTTGGATATTTGTCGATGCTGTCAGACTGACCCACTCCTTCTTTGCAGAGGGTTTTGTTTTTGTTTGTTCAGTTGGCAGAGACTCCCGCAGGCACTGGGGTCCTGTCTGCTGGCTTGTCACGCAGCCCTGTGAGTCTACAGTGTTTGGGCTTCTCTGGTCAGGCCTGGGAGACCCATGGTGCCCACGCCCCTCCCAGCAGCCCAGGTAGACTCACCTGGGACCTTGCGACATCTCAGGGGAAGCTTGACTTTCGCCTTGCCCAGCCCACACCTCTCAGCACAGATAAGGACAGTCAGAGGTCTGGAATTCAGAATTGAAGCATCATATCAGGGCACCAGGTTGAAAAGGCTATCGTTATCTGTCCAGATTTCCCACCAAACAACTTCCCTAAAAACGTGATTTCTACTTTCACTTAGAAATCATTTTGCTGAGTCCCGTTCCTTAGCCTGCTTGGATCCCATTGATGAATTATTCGGGGAACAGAACAGATGGGAATTTCTTCCTTTCTGTCCACTTCAACAGGTTCTCTGACCTAGTTCTGCCTATACTGAAATAAACATAATGAATTTTTTTGTTTGCAGTTTCCAATATACAGTATGAGGTTTCTGAAAATGCCTATTCTTAAAGTATATTTATTATTAGGTGAAAAGGCTCCTGTTATTCTTCAAAAAAAAAAAAAGATCAAAGATCCTAAATACTTTGTTCTGGCTCTTTTTAAAAAAAAACAGATGAAGCCACTTAGCATTCCTTAGCTGAAACAGAAATGTAGTCAGAAGAAGCTGGTTGCAAATATTTGCATTTATATACAATTTTAGTAGGAAGTATGTGGCTCAGCTGGTAAAGAATCTGCCAGCAATGCAGAAGAGCTGGGTTAGAACCCTAGGTTGGGAAGATCCCCTGGAGAAGGGAAAGGCTACCCACTCCAGTATTCTGGCCTGGAGAATTCCATGGGTTGTATAGTCCATGGGGTCACAAATAGTTGGACATGACTGAGCGACTTTAACTTCATTTTATTCTAAACTTTTCCAAAGTGTGAGAACTACAGAAGCTAACAACGATATTGAATACGTTTCAAATTTGTAACAGGGATTTACATGATAATGTGGTACATTATCTAGATCATTAGAAGGCAAATCTGAAAAACCTTCTTCAGCTACTGGGCTTTTTCAGTTGCAGGAAACCCTGAATCACATGCTCTGCTGGAGACAGAGAATTTTTTTTGACAGCATTCTACCCACCATGTGATATGATGATCATTTTAATGAACTCCATGTCCTTGAGTCATATCTTAATGAGAACTTGCTGGCTAAATATGAAAAAGGAAGCTACAGATTAGAGCTGGACAGAAGTACTTAAAGAATTTCATTGTTAAAACATTCATCTTCCAAAGAATAAACAGGGTGTGTGAATTCTTCCAGTCACTATTGGGTTGGGACTCAGTAGCCTCATGAATATTTCTTTTAAGTGGCTCGTGATAGAAAATTTCAGATAATAATGTAATGAAATCCCACTTCTCCAGCACCTAGTTTCGACAGTTATCAACATTTTGCCAATCATATTTCATCTATCCTCCCTGGATTATTTTTTTAATTAAAAAAATTGTTTTCGAGTATTTTAAAGTAAACTCGTTAATATAAAAGCTTGCATGATGATTAATTTTATGTGTCGGCTTAGATGGGTCACTGTATTAGTCTGCTAAGGCTACCATAAGAAAATACCAGAGTGAGTGGCTCAAACAGCAAAAGTTTATTCTCACAGTTGTGGAGGCTGAGTCCAACATCAAGGTGCCAGCAACAGAGGTTTGATGCTGAGGCCTCTTTTCTTGGCTTGCAGGCAGCAACCATCCTCCTGTGTGCTCACGTGACCTCTCCTCTGTGTGCACTTCATAAGGCCTGTAATCCTATTGATCCAGGCTCCACCCTTAATTTAACCGTAATTACCGTCTACAGTCCCTATCTCCAAATCCAGTTATGTTGGGGGTTAGAGTTTCAACATATGAATTTGGAAGATGGAGGATGGAGGACACAGGTCAGCTCCTAACAGCCACTGTACTCAGCACTTTGGTCAGATATTATTCCAGATGTTTCTGTGACTGTATTTTTCTAAACACGAATAGTATTTAAGTCTGCAGACTCAGAGTAAAGCAGATTGCCCTCCATAATGTGGACAGGCCTCATCCAATCAACTGAAGGCTTTAATAGAACAAAAACTGAATTAGAGTTCTTTGTTAAGCCCTGTGTTCTCATTTGGGGCTCAGACTATATGCTCATCTCTTAATAGAATATGGTGCATTGAATGGTCAGCTGGATTATTTGACAGTAGGCTTTGTTCCAATTCTCCTCACCCATTAAGCTTATGGGCATTTGCCTTCCTCTGTGGACCACTTTATAGGGAAGGGAGTACATTGACCAATAGACATGAATATTTCAATTCTCCAGGCAGTTGCATTACTGACAAAATTATATATAGGCATTTTGATTTATACATCTGTTTTCCATGACTTTGGTCAATGTGAGTCAATCCCCAGAATCTGATTGGCTGAATAAAATGAAAGAAACTGAATTGCTTGATATTCTCAGGTCGAACTCTGGATTAACAACTCCACCAATATCCTGTCATTGAGGGAAGCCCTGCCTGCAAAGCCTGCCTACCTTTTTTCGAAGTAGCATGTTATTTTTGTCCTCTTGGGAAGAGAACCTTTCACCATCAAGAACACTGAAAGGAACATTAGCCTTGTTTTCTTTGATTCTAATCACTTTAACTTTTTCCCCCTCAAAGGGCTCTGCTGTGTGTACTGTGCCTTGCATTCTTCAACCTCATCTCCCCATGGTTCCACCTCAGAGACCCTGCCCTGCTGTTCCTTCAGTCTGGAGCCATCTACCACCTCAACACACCCGAACATAATTACCTTTTATTCGTTTTTCAGATCTCAGCTCAATTATCACCTTCTCGGGGAGATCGTCCCCAGTCCTTAGACTAGGTGATATCCTTCTGTTATATGCTCTCATGGCACACAACACCTTTCTTCCCTAACACCTGTCACTGTTTGTAATTAAACATTTATTTGTATAATTATTAGATTAGCGTTGAGAGATAAGGACCACTTCTGTTGTGCTTACCTTTGCATCTTCTGTGCCCATCACCGGCCCAGCACAACAGTAGGTGCTGATTACCGACATCAGTGACTAAATGAATGACTGACGTCTCCCCAGGAGAGGACAATGATCCCAGCACTCTAGGAATCCAAGACACTTGGGCGCGTATGATGGGTAACCTGCTTCACCCAGACTCCTTTCCTCACCTGCAGCTCAGCATTCCTCAAACCTGGACCAAGGCCAGACATCTACTAACATCCTCAGATTCACTAGTTGGCTTAACCATGGAGTGTAACCCTTCATCCTGGGTTAGTCAGGTGCTGTAGGCTGGTGTGGAGTGTGTTCTTGGGGGTACCCCTCCTCATGCAGTCTTGTATTCACGCCATATTGGTCCTGGTTTCTGACCAACTTCCCTCCTTAAACTCCAATTTTCTTCTGTGATGAGTTCAGTTCATTTCAGTTGCTCAGTCGTGTCCTACTCTTTGTGACCCCATGGACTGCAGCACGCCAGGCCTCCCTGTCCATCACCAACTCCCAGAGTTGTCCATTGAGTAGGTGATGCCATCCAGCCATCTCATCCTCTGTCGTCCCTTCCTTCTCCTGCCTTCAACTCTTCCCAGCATCAGGGTCTTTTCAAAAAAAGCACTCTGTGATGAGTGCTCTGCCCCAAATGCCAGCCCCCTTGATGCTCTGCTTAGCGTCCATAGTTCTGTCCCTCTAGGAGACTGGCCCACTGTCATGGGACTGGCCCATTGTCAAATCTGTCATGTACTGGCTCTGTGACCTTGAACATGCCATATCAGCTCTCTGAGCCTTAGTATCCTTAATGAAAATATGGGCCAACAGCCTGGTCTTCTGCAGTGCTGGAGGAACTAATTAGAAGAATACAGATAGTAATACTTCCTCACCGAAAGTAAAGAAGAGAACCTTGCAAGTCTGGATTTGGGGAGAGCATCTGTAAAAAGGAGACACTTCAGGTGAGATGGGAAGGATAAATAGGAGTTTCTGAAAGATATAAGGTGGCAATGATGACAGATTAATTCATTTCAATGAATATTTTGGGGAGCAATTGCTATTTCTCCAGAATTGGGTTATTAGTTTGGAGAATGCAAAAAAGGCATGATATGCTCCTGACTTTGTGTTGCTGACGATTATGTTATGGTGACCACATATTCACACAGACCAGGGACTCTCAACCACAGTATTTTGTCTCTTAAGGAGAAAAATCTGGAGACATTTTTGCTTGTCATGCCTGGAGGAAAGAGATATGCTTATTGGATCTAGTGGGTAGAGGTCAAGGGTGCTGACAGACACCCTATACTGAGTTCACATCCTTGCGAAGGCTCTTAAACAATGGGCCATAAGGCCATTGTTTTTAAGGCCCTGGGGGTGGCTTCAAGGCTGAGATGTGAGATGAATCTTGAAAAATAAGTTGGATTTTAAGAAGTGGAAATGTCTGTAGCCTCCACTTTGGCACCTAGTGATGTGTATCATTGTGTTTTGGATAGTAGCTTTGGTGGGGTCAAACCAGGCACTCAGCGTGATGAAGGTTTGTGGCAATGACTGATCTGGCAGTATAGGCTGGTTAGCAGCACCCTTGACCTTACTGATCTTGGCAAGAAATTGCTTAAGGAACCTAAGGGGCACTGGCGAGTCCATTCTCTTACAGTCCTGCCAGAGAGTGAATTCCAAAAGCCCTGGGAAGAAAGACAGCTCTACTCTGAATAATCAAGTTGGCAGGGGACAGCCCAGTGGGCCTTGTAGTGTCCTTTGAAAAACTTCTTTGGTTTCCAACTTCATTTGTCTGTTTCTGCATGTCTTCCATATCAGGGAGAACAAAAACTCCAAACTCAGAAACTTTTTTTTAATCTTCAAATCTGCCCCACTTCTATGGCTGTATTGAAAATGTTTGCTTATTTGCTTAAGTTCATGGATGTGATATTGGTTTTGTATGGGGATCCTAGTATCTATTGGTTTTGTTTATTTGTGGGATTTTCCAGGCAATGATACTGGAATGGGTTGCCATTTCCTACTCCAGGGGATCTTCCCAACCGAGAGATGGAACCCACGTCTCCCGTGTCTCCTGCCTTGCAGGCAGGTTCTTTACCCACTGAGCATTCAGGGAAGCCCGTTTTATTGAAAACCCCAGGTCAGTATCAGGTCAGAAGCTGGCCAGCCCAGCTGTGGGTGATTTTGAGTGAGCAGCTGGAATTACTTTTCAGATATTTTGGCAACAGGGAAATCCCAAATGTATTTTGCCCCAAGCACTTTTACACTTATTTAAAAAAACATTTGTAGTGTAGAAATAAATTTAATCTCTGAACCCTTAATTACTTTAAACTTGACTCATTCAAATAGTGTTTATGTTTAAAAAGATGTTTTGTTCCAAGAAACCTGTAAGACATTAAAAATCCTACCCACTCTACTGTTGCCAGAAATAGAAAAAGCGTGACTGCCAAGAATAAATGAAACTGTACAACCACTTTGTAAAACTGTTTGGCATTATTTCACAAAATCGAACATTCATATAACCTATGACCCAGCAATTTATTCTTAAGTGTATACCTAACAGAAATCCCTGAAGGATATGCATTAAAAAGACATGTACCAGAGTGTTCAGATGAGCACAGTTTCTAACAACTCCAAACTGTAAGCAGACCCAAATATCCACGAATAGTAGCGTGAGCAGATAAATGGTTGTATAGTTATTTAATGGAATATTACACAGCAATCAAGTAAGTGAACTACACCCTGGGTAACTCTCCAAGACAACATATTCAATAAAGGAAGTCATACCAAAAAATACACGTTATATTATTCCATTTATATAAAAAATTTTAAAACTAGCAAAACTAATCTTTGTTAGAGGTGAACTGTGGTTAGCTTTGAGGGGTGGGGGAGTGGTGATGGTGATAGAGAGGGTTAGCAGGGCCTTTCTGGGGTGCTGGTAACATTCTACTTATCAACCTGGCGGGTGTTACGTAGACAAGAGTACCTTGGCATAATGCACTACCCACTCTTGAGTAATGAACTTTTTAATAAGTTTTTTTTTAAGTAAAAAATGCATTCTAAATCTCATAAGTTTTGATATCTTACGAACACAATCTAAATCTAAGAAAATATATTCTTTTCCCCCAAATCTTATTCCCACTGCTTTACCTAATTAGAAGGTAGTCTCCATTATAAGTAACTAAAGAGCCTCTTGATGAAAGTGAAAGAGGAGAGTAAAAAAGCTGGCTTAAAACTCAACATTCCAAAACTAAGATCATGGCATCTGGTCCCATCACTTCATGGCAAATAGATGGGGAAATAATGGAAACAGTGAGAGACTTTATTTTTGGAGGCTCCAAAATCACTGCAGATGGTGACCGTAGCCATGAAATTAAAAGTCGCTTGCTCCTTGGAAGAAAAGCTATGACCAACCTAGACAGCATATTAAAAAGCAGAGACATTACTTTGCCAACAAAGGTCCATCTAGTCAAAGCTATGGTTTTTGCAGTAGTCATATATGGATGTGAGAGTTGGACTATAAAGAAAGCTGAGCACCAAAGAATTGATGCTTTTGAACTGTGGTGTTGGAGAAGACTCTTGAGAATCCCTTGGACTGAAAGGAGATCCAACCAGTCCATCTTAAAGGAAATCAGTCCTGACTATTCGTTCGAAGGACTGATACTGAAGCTGAAACTCCAATACTTTGGCCAGCTGATGCAAAGAATTGACTTATTGGAAAAGACCCTGTTGCTGGGGAAGATTGAAGGCAGGAGGAGAAGGGAACAACAGAGGATGAGATGGTTAGATGGCATCACTGACTTGATGGGCATGAGTTTGAGCAGGCACTGGGAGTTGGTGAAGGACAGGGAAGCCTGGCGTGGTGTAGTCCATGAGGTTGCAAAGAGTCGAACATGACTGAGTGACTGAACTGAACTGAACTCCATTATAAAGTACATAACTTGTATATTTGAATCATTTGGAATACCTAGAATGGATATCAGTATAACAGTTTAGGTTAGAATGAAAATAACCAGTTGGTCTTCTGATTATACAGTAGATAAAGAATCCCATAGGTCTCTTTACAGATAAACCACAGTTTTCTTATAATTCACTAAAAATTTCCATGTCTCTATTAGCTAAAGGAGAAGGCGATGGCAGCCCACTCCAGTACTCTTGCCTGGAAAATCCCATGGACGGAGGAGCCTGGTAGGCTGCAGTCCATGGGGTCGAGAAGAGTCAGACACAACTGAGCAACTTCACTTTCTTTTCACTTTTATGCATTGGAGAAGGAAATGGCAACCCACTCCAGTGTTCTTGCCTGGAGAATCCCAGGGACAGGGTGGGCCTCCTGGGCTGCCGTCTCTGGGGTCGCACAGAGTCAGACACGACTAAAGCGACTTAGCAGCAGCAGCAGCATTAGCTAAAAAGAAAAAAAGGAAAAACGTTTCACTTAAAGAGAGCTCAGCTCTTTTCTAGTGTAATATAGCTTTCTGAATCTTCAAACAATTTTGACATGGGATTCAAACTCAAGCATAGGAACAGAAAACTTTCAAGTATGCAAATGAGCAGGTCAGGAAGCAACAGTTAGAACTGGACATGGAACAACAGACTGGTTCCAAATGGGAAAAGGAGTACGTCAAGGCTGTATATGATCACCCTGCTTAATTAACTTATATGCAGAGCACATCATGAGAAATGCTGGACTGGAAAAAGCACAAGCTGGAATCAAGATTGCCAGGAGAAATCTCAATAACCTCAAATATACAGATGACACCACCCTTATGGCAGAAAGTGAAGAGGAACTCAAAAGCCTCTTGATGAAAGTGAAAGTGGAGAGTGATAAAGTTGGCTTAAAGCTCAACATTCAGAAAATGAAGATCATGGCTTCTGGTCCCATCACTTCATGGCAAATAGATGGGGAAACAGTGTCAGAGTTTATATTTTTGGGCTCCAAAATCACTGCAGATGGTGACTGCAGTCATGAAATTAAAAGACGCTTACTCCTTGGAAGGAAAGTTATGACCAACCTAGATAGCATATTCAAAAGCAGAGACATTACTTTGCCAACAAAGGTTCGTCTAGTCAAGGCTATGGTTTTTCCAGTGGTCATGTATGGATGTGAGAGTTGAACTGTGAAGAAGGCTGAGTGCCGAAGAATTGATGCTTTTGAACTGTGGTGTTAGAGAAGACTCTGGAGAGTCCCTTGGACTGCAAGGAGATCCAACCAGTCCATTCTGAAGGAGATCAGCCCTGGGATTTCTTTGGAAGGAATGATGCTGAAGCTGAAACTCCAGTACGTTGGCCAGATCATGCAAAGAGCTGACTCATTGGAAAAGCCTCTGATGCTGGGAGGGATTGGGGGCAGGAGGAGAAGGGGACGACAGAGGATGAGATGGCTGGATGGCATCACTGACCTGATGGACGTGAGTGTGAGTGAACTCCGGGAGTTGGTGATGGACAGGGAGGCCTGGTGTGCTGCGATTC
>NW_011494846.1:715509-721821 GCF_000754665.1 Bison bison bison | reverse complement strand
TCCTCCAAGTCTTTTCATGGCTGGATAGCTCATTTATTTTCAGTGCTAAATAATATTCCATGGTCTGGATGCTCCGCAGTTTACTTATTCATTCACCTACTGAAGGACTATTTGATTGTTTCCAAGCTGGGCAATTATAAATAGAGCTAATACAAATACTCATGTGTAGGTGAAGTTTTCAATTCCTTTGGACAAATAAATACCAAGGAGCATGAACACTAGATTATATGGTGTGAAAATGTTTATTTTGTAACAAACTGTTTTCCAAAGTGGTAGTACTATCTTGCATTTCAGTCAGCAATTAAGTTCTTGTTGCTTCCACATTCTCTCCAGCATTTGGTGTTGGCACTCTTCTGGTCTGTGGCCATTCTAATATGTTGCATCTCATTTCATTTGTAATCTCCAAGTTGGTGATGGACAGGGAGGCCTGGTGTGCTGCGATTCATGGGGTTGCAAAGAGTCGGACACAACTGAGAGACTGAACTGAGCTGAACTGAGCTACATGCTCCTGCTTAGAACTGTTTGAGTTCTTTTTGAAAAAAATTATTTTATTAAAGTATAGTTGATTTACAATGTTGTGTTAGTTTATTTGAGTTCTTGAAGGATTAAAGCTACCCAGGTGTTCTTTTCAAAGCTCTATAGCATATTACGAACGTTAATGGGATTGGCATGGCATCCATTATGGGCATATTTGGGTATTAAGTTTTCATGAAATGGATGTAACATTGTTCTCAGAGAAAAATGTGGTTGCCGAGTTTTGGAGCCAGTTTTCAAGGAGTGTTCTACTTTACAAAACCTACCCACAGGTATTATAAAGACCACGCTATAGTTAAAGGGAGTCACAGGGAATAAAAGAAAAGGCAGCCTCTGCCTTCTAGATCAGAGAAGGCAATGGCACCCTACTCCAGTACTCTTGCCTGGAAAATTCCATGGACAGAGGAGCCTGGTAGGCTTCAGTCCATGGGGTCGAGAAGAGTCAGACACGACTGAGTGACTTCACTTTCACTTTTCACTTTCATGCATTGGAGGAGGAAATGGCAACCCACTCCACTGTTCTTGCCTGGAGAATCTGAGGGATGGGGGAGCCTGGTGGGCTGCCGTCTATGGGGTCGCACAGAGTCGGACACGACTGAAGTGACTTAGCAGCAGCAGCAGCAGCCTTCTAGATCCTTCTAGATCCAGACTTGGACTGGTCTGTAGTTACACCCAAGTCTACTAACTTGTGTGGGCATTAAAAAAAAAAATTCTATTGGACCAGTTACTTTTCAGTTTCTCTTCTTTTCCCCTATGGCACAAGTACTTCTCCAACAGCCCAGGGCAGTACCTAACAGGCATTGATGGGCTCTTGGAATGAATGGGTACAAGACGACGAATACTATGCAAACTAGAGTGGGACCGTGGTCACTAACACAATCCTCACTTTTCAGAGGAGGCGGCAGTGCGCCCTTGCTGACAGTGACAGGTGGAGAAGACTGCAGGTCCTTCTCCATCTTGTCCCCTCTTTCTTACCCTCTGGCTGGTAAGATAGGGCTGGTCTTTGCTGCTCTGTGTTACAGAGCTTTGGGTAGGGAAGCTGATCTGAGAATTAGAGGCCATAACAGCAGCCTTCTTAAATCTTGTCACCCCACTGCCCACTTGTCCATGGTATAGCTGGCTTTTGAAATCTCTTACCTCCTCTTTCCATTCCCTAGGGCTCTACCTGAGCCTCTATTTCCAAAGCATGACGTTCAAGTTTCCTGATAGGGAAACTTGTTGCCGTCAGAGTCCCACGCTTGGGCTTCCCTGGTGGGCCAGTGGTTAAGAGTCTGCTTTTCGGAGGGACGACTCGAATTCTATTTGGAGGCTTCTTTGGGCTTGCAGGGTAGACATCACAAGCAATGCTCACCCTCCCAAGATGAAGAAATTTATGGACAAGATGTTATCATTGAAATTAAATGGTGGCAGACATGTCCAAGGGATATTGTGGGGACTTGACCCCTTTATGAATCTAATCTGTCTTGCAATGCAGGGGATATGGGTTCAATCCCTGGTCTGGAAAGATCCCACATGCCTCGGAGCAACTAAGCCCATGTGCCACAACTACTAAGCCCATGAGTTGCAAGTACTGAAACCTGAATGCCTAGGCCCTGTGCTCCGCAACATGAGAAGCCACCACAATGAGAAGCTGGCGCGCCACAGCTAGAGAGTAGCAACACGACTGAGAGACTGAACTGAGCTGAACTGAGTACTTTCTCTGCAAGTAGAGAAAAGCCTTGTGCAGAGCAGTGAAGACCCAGTGAGGCCGTAACAAGAAAAAGTCCCACACTCATATCGCTACTGAGAGTCCTAAATAAACACTGGGGTTTCTATTTGACAGCTTATCTATCTCCATTCTTGTGTGTGTTTTCTCCCCAGGGTTGGACAGGTCCTAAGAGGCTTCAGCAGCTCCTCTGAACTATTCTGCTGCTGCTGCTGCTGAGTCTCTTCAGTCGTGTCCGACTCTGTGCGACTCCATAGATGGCAGCCCACCAGGCTCCCCCGTCCCTGGGATTCTCCAGGCAAGAGTACTGGAGTGGGGTGCCATTGCTGGCTCTCTTTACAACATTCAACAAAAATGTGACCTCATTTATGTTTCTGCAGTGTAAGCAAGAAGAGGCAGGTTACCTCCTCGGCACTCAGCCCAGGCAAGACTCCTTTGCAAGTGGAAAATAACTGAAAATAAGAGTTAACCACAGAAGGAAGAATAGGTGAATGCCAACTCATTAACAATGAAACTGGTGCCTCTGCTTCTGGAGCCTCTTGAGTAACAGGGTAATGCCACCACTGGGCAGACCCTTGCCTCCAGTCTAGGTGCCCAGCAGTCACTGGTTGACGAATCCTGCAGAGGTGGGTCGTGGTAACTTACACTGATGCCACCTTCGAGTCCTGGAGCATCCCGTGACTTCCATGAATGCAGGTCTCATTTCATAAAGGGGCCAGAATCTGGTTAACTGTTCTGGGTATCATCACAGAATATTTGAAATTAAAATATGTGGCTCCCAAGAAAAGAGGAAATTCTGTCCATATAAGGTGAAATAGGACCTGAGGACCACCCATATATATATGGCTTCCCTAGTGGCTTCTCTGGTGGCTCAGATGGGGAAGAATTTGCCTGCGGTTCAGGAAACTTGGGTTCGATTCCTAGGTGGGGAAGATCCCCTGCAGAAGGAAATGGCAACCCGCTCCAATATTCTTACCTGGAGAATTCCATGGACAGAGGAGTCTGGTGGGCTACAGTCCATGGGGTCGCAAAGAATCAGACACGACTGAGTAAATAACATATTCACATTCACATACATATTAATGGTATTCTTGGATTGATCCCTTGATTATTATGTAGTGTCCTTCCTTGTCTCTTGTAATAGTCTTTATTTTAAAGTCTGTTTTGTCTGACATGAGTATTGCTACTCTAGCTTTCTTGTGATTTCCAAAACAAGAGGATTGGTTTGTGCCTATGATATACTAGATATTAAATAATTCTGTTGTCATCCCTGGGTGAGTGAATGGCCTTGGTTTCTCTCTACTCCCATTGTGCTTGAGTTGCATGACATGTCCTTTCTGCCATGATTGTCCCAGGCCACACTTTGTCCCTCTGTCTCTCTACCCAAGAACAAGCCTTGGGTCTCCCAGCCCTTCAGGCCATGTACCTACAGGGCCAGAGTCTACATTATGGTATCTCTGCCCAGATATGCATTGTTCAAGGGCTTGATTTTTGGGTTCTATGCTCACTCACTAAGTCGTATTCAACTCTCTGTGACCCCATGGACTGTAGCCCACAAGGGTTATCTGCTCATGAGATTTTCCTGGCAAGTATACTGGGGTGGGTTGCCACTTCCTTCTCCATGTTGCCTGTAGTTCAGCTGGTAAAGAATCCACCTGCAATGCAGGTTTGATTCCTGGGTTGGGAAGATACCCTAGAGAAGGGATGGGTTACCTACTCCAGTATTTTTGGGCTTCCCTACTCCAGTAGAATTGCCTAGTGAATTCCATGGACTGAGAAGCCTGGCAGGCTACATACAGTCCATGGGGTCACAGAGAGGCACACACCACTGAGCAACTTTCTCTTTCTTTGATTAACAAATAGGAGAGAGAGGGATGTCCCTGGTGCTCCAGTGGTTAAGACTCCAGACTTCAATAAGCAGGGGGCGTGAGTTCGATCCCTGGTCAGGGAACTAAGATCCCGCATGCTGCGTGATGCAACCAAAAAGTAAAAAATAAAAAAAAAATAAATAGGAAAGACTTCTTTAAAATGGAGCATATATTGCTTTATGTGCTAACCCTTTAAACTAGAAACTGTTCCTAAAATTTGAGTTGCAAAGGCTACATCATTCTTTTCCCAATAGTATTTGCCTTCTGCCAGACTGTTACAAGGGTTATTTTTCTGGAGTGCTAATCTGCATATGTAAGCAGTGTGTTAATGATTTGGGACGATAAATAGTTTTCCTATGAACTTATTGATCTGTCTGGATAAAAGCAAACTGCATTCTTTCTGTTTATTTATGGAGCAATTACACCACCTGCCCCCCATGCCTTCTCATGTTGACCGAGAGAGCAGAAAGTTACACAGAAGGGCATTATTCCAGAGAAATCACGGGTGTGAAGAAGCAAAGGGCCCTGAGGGTTTTTACACATCAAGAAGAAAAGTTCTGTATTTTCCCCTTAACCTTGTGATGCCTAGGCCCCTGGGCATTACTTGAAAGCCATTCCGGCCCTTTAAACCCATTTCCACTCTCCAAGAGACACAGATTTGTTGATGGTGCTTTAAAGGGTGCCTGAGCTTCTCTTGCCTTGGTGAGAGACAAAAATAAGAAATCTGTTGTTTAATCACCTGAGTCAACTATGCTTTTTGGTATTTCAGAGCACTTGTAACTAATTAGACACGTTTAGTCACTTTCACTCACTTTTCAGGCTTCTTCCCTCAGTGAGTTCACTTACTCAGAGTTGGACCTGGAGATGAAAGAAATTTCTGAGCGTGTGACCAGACCTGTTAGGTCATTGAAATGTTTACATATTTTTCTTTTCTTTGTATTTTCCTTTTTTTCTTACCTTTAAAATAGACAGTAGAAAGTAGCGGATTTCTTTTAACTTCATAGGTGATGTCTTCTTAAAAATATGTAGTTGAATGCACAACAATCTGAATGTATTTAATTCCATTGAATTGTATACTTAATGATGGAAATGGAAAATTTTATGTGTATTTTACCCCAATGAAGATGAAAAATATATACATTTGCAGTGCTACTAGATATGCAATATTGTTTTGGCTTTTAAACATAACATTGTGCTATAATCATTTTTCCATGCCACTGTATGATATAAGGGCAATGGCACCCCACTCCAGTACTCTTGCCTGGAAAATCCCATGGATGGAGGAGCCTGGTAGGCTGCAGTCCATGGGGTCGCTAAGAGTTGGACACGACTGAGCGACTTCACTTTCACTTTTCACTTTCATGCACTGGAGAAGGAAATGGCAACCCTCTCCAGTGTTCTTGCCTGGAGAATCCCAGGGACGGGGGAGCCTGGTGGGCTGCCGTCTATGGGGTTGCACAGAGTCGGACACGACTGAAGCGACTTAGCAGCAGCAGCATATGATATAAGAACATTTTACTATCTATTTGGTTACTCTACTCACTCAACAAAAATTTCTTATGTATCAGTAAGGAACCAAGTACTGTTTAGGTCTTGAAAATATAGCAATAGATGAGACCACCAAGAGCCCTGGACCCCAGGAGTCTATATTCCAGGCAGGAGAGTCACGTAGTGGTCAAGAAAGCAAACTCCAGAAGTCTATGTACGTGGACGGATGGAATTTAGCACAGCAGTGTTGGAAAGCGGGCTTCCCCAAAGGCTCGGTGGTAAAGAATTCATCTGCAATTCAGGAGACACAGGAGATGTGGGTTTGATCCGGTTCAGGAAAATCCCCTGGAGGAGGAAATGGCATCCCACTCCAGTATTCTCCCTGGGAAATCCCATGGACAGAGGAGCCTGGTGGGCTACAGACCGTGAGACCGCAGAGTCAGATGCAACTGAACAAGGCCTTTCTTTTCTTTCTCTGATTACTTAACAGATCAGAGGTGTCAAGAGTGGGAGGTTTGGGCCTTCCTGGTGCTATTGTTAGTCACTAAGTAGTGCCTGATTTTTTTGCGACCCCACAGACTGTAGCCCGCCAGGCTCCTCTCTCCATGGGATTTCCCAGGCAAGAATACTGGAGTGGGTTGCCATTTCCTTCTCCAGGGGATCTTCCCAACCCAGGGATCAAACCTGCATCTCCTGCTTTGTAGGTGGATTCTTTAC
>NW_011494846.1:710628-715409 GCF_000754665.1 Bison bison bison | reverse complement strand
GAGCCCCTGAGCCCTAAAGCCCGAGCTCTGCAATAAGAGAAGCCACGGCAGTGAGAAGCCCGTGCAACTAACAAGGAGCTCCTGCTTGCTGAAACTAGAGAAAAGCCCTGGCAGCAATGAAGACCCAGCACGGCCAAAGGGAAATATAAATAAATAAATAAATAATTTTTTAAAGAAGAGGGGGTGAGTCAGCCCTGCTAGGAGGGGACTGTGGGCTGCCTGGGGTGGACAGTCCTGTCCCTGCCCTGCTCCCCAGGAGCAGCAGCGCCATGGGGCACCTCGCTCCTGGCCTGGATGGCAGCACTAGCAAAGCCCTTCTCCGGGGATCACTGGCTCTCTTTTAGGGGAACAGAAGAAAGACATCACCATCTTCTCTAGAGGCCCAAGGGCCCCGTTGTCGGGGGCAAAATAGAGACTGTTGTATTTAACCGTAGTTACAGCCCACCCAGGCTTAGCGGTTCCAATGCTATGATTTGTAGAATCAGGGGGTTTTAGTCAAATGCTCGCCTTTATGAGCGCACTCAGGCAAATTACTTTTTTTTGTAGCGGTTTATTTATTTGTAATAATGGGGATAATTTTACTTATCTGAAAAAGCTCTAAGGAGTAAATGCATACAGCATGCTTAGTTTATGCCTCATATATAACAAACACCCAATAAACGGTAACTATTAACAGTAACAATAGGACTTCCCTGGTGGTCCAGTGACTAAGATTCTCTGCTTCCAAAGCAGGAGGCCTGGATTTGATCCCTGGTCAGGGCATTAGATTCCATATGCTACAGCTAAGACCTGGCACAGCCAAATGAATAAAAATAAATATTTAAAACAATAACAATTCTCCCTCCCCTGAACTGAAAGTATAATGGTGACTAGGCATTTTAAAAGAGTTTACTAATGACGATAAGTTTGGGAAAAACTTTCACCATGATACATATTAGAACTGTTTAGAATTGCTCTAGAATCGTTGGCGGTCATGACTATGCTAGTTTTTCAACTTGGCAAAGCTCTATTTCCACCAAGTGCAAAAGGATTTCATTCCACAAATACTAAGATTCATAAGGATATTGAGTATTTATGGATAACTCAGCTAAAAATAACCAAAGCCTGTTTCTACTTTGTATCAAAGAAATAAACAGATTTAAATAGCAAGGCTTTCTCTTTTTCATCAAAGTATTTCCAAAATTGTGGAAGTAAATAAACCAAATTATTTACAGGAGCTTTGTAAGGGTAGAGAGATTAAGGTGGATGTCACCCTGTTTTCTGAAATTTCTGTAATGTGTGTAAGTGATTTTTATAATGAAAACTATTTAAACTTATCCTTAAAACTAAACTAATATGAGAAAAATTCCATTTCATAATCATGTGAGGGCTGCGAATAAAAAATAAATCCTTTCTATTTTTATTTATAAAAGAAGGTTTAGGATGCTCTGTTTGGAGTCACATGACAATCACGTGAAATTAAAATGGGCCTCAAATCTTCACCCAAATGCAAACAGTAGAGGCTGGCAGGTAATCCACGGATTGAGGGGAAAGAAAATTCTAGGTCTATTTTCAGAACTATTTTAAAATGTCAGGTTGTGTTGGGATTCAGGATCGAGGTGAGAGAGGATTTTGCGAGCAGATATGGAATAGCCAGAAGATGTTTTGGAGGGTATCATGGGTATAAGCACGGAGGTTCAAAGGTCAAAGGTCTGTGTTATCAGAAGCTCAGAATCGATGTGTGACCCTCCCAGCTCAGTACTGATCAAGCCTGCTGAGCTGGTGAGAAACAGACGTCCACCCAGCCTCTCCACTCTCCCAGGACAGGAAGTTGCCCCAACTGCTTCTCACGTACTTCCACATCCAGTTAGCAAGGATGCCCCGGAGATTTCATTCCCTAAGGAAACGGCAACCCACTCCAGTATTCTTGTGTGGGAAATCCCATGGACAGAGGAGCCAGCCAGGCTACAGTCCATGGGGTCACAAAGGAGTCAGACACGACTTAGTGACTAAACAACAATAGCTCAAAGTGCCCGGTTTTATCACAGGCACCTGTGGCTGCATCTCCAGCCCCCTGCCCGCTGCCTTCATTTAATCCCTTCCTTCACTCTCCCATGACTGCAGTGGTCTCCTTGCAGGGCTGTGATGAGTACAATCTACCCTCCACTACAGAGCCTTGAGCAACGGTTCTCAAATGCAATCTGACTGAGCACTGTCTGCTCGAAGTCTTTCAGTACTTCCGCATCACATCTTGGCCTCCTCCACACACCCTCCCATGTTGAGGTAGCTTGTTTTCCACCTCCCTCTGTCTGGAATCTCCTCCCCTCTTTCTTCTAGCTAACTCCAGCAAGTCTTTCAAAGCCTGGGTCCAGCCCACTCCCCTCTCTGCAAGTCTTCCAAGGCTTCCCAATCTGATTTCAAAGCCTTTCTCTGCTCCCAGGTGATCCTCTGTAGGCCCCTACCTTGGCCCTGGTGGCTATATTGCCATGTAATTCATGTGCCCAATCAACAGGCCACCAGGGGCAGGAGCATCACGGTCCTCAGCCTTACTTCCCCAGGGCCTGAACCATTCTTGCACATGGCACTTGGCACAGTTCTAAAGGGTTTATAAATACGAACTTACACAATCCTCATAATAGTACATGGTTATTAGAAGAACCATGAGTAAACATTTGTCCAACAAATATATATTGTCCAGCAGAGGCCAGATACAAATTTTAGGCACTGGGGGATTCAGCAATGAACAAGACACACAAGCTTCTAATCTCAGTGAGTTTAATAGTCTATTGAGACAAATGGATGATAAACAGATAAACAGGGATCTAATACAATGCGAGGTGGTGAGAGGAGCTAGAAAGTAAAATACAGCCAGACAAAGGGATGAAACGTGACAGAGCTCATCTTAGACAGGATGGTCAGGCAAGGCAACCGAGTAGGGGACATCTGAGAAGAGGCCTGGGTAAAGTCAGTGAGTGGGCCACACGGATATGTGGCGGAGTGGGGGGTGTGAGTGGGCAGAGGAATGGTGAATTCAAAGGCCTCGGGAAACAGGACAGGCTATCTGTGGAGTGCACAGTGAGGCAGCGAGTGTGCTAGGGTGTAGGGTGTGGGGCAGAAACTGGCAGGAGACAAATGAGGCAGGGGGGTTGGTGGGTGAGTCCGGTAGAGCTTTTCAGGCCATCCTGAGGCCATGGGAGATGTTGAGGCCATGGGAGATGTTAAGCCTGGTGGGAAACGATCTGACTCATCTTTGAAAAGATCACTCTGGCTGCTAAGTGGAGCATACGATGAGGAGCAAGAGCAGAAGCAGGTAGAGCATTGAGGAGGCAGATGGCGTGGTCCAGGTAGTGATGATGAGGAGGAATCAGGTTCCCCATAATGACAGAGGTGCGGTCAGACTCTGGAAGTGCTGTGCAAGAAGGGCAGACATGTGCTGATGCTTGGCTGTAGAGCGTATAAGAGAGGAGTCCTGAATGGTTCCAAGGCTTTTGGCCAACTGGTGGGCTGGCAGTGCCATTTGTCGAGATGGGGATAATTGAAGGAGCAATAGTTTGGGAGGTGGGTTGGAAACGAAGCCTTCTGTTTTAGACCGTAAGCTTGAGTTGCCGCCAGGATCCAGTTTTATCTTCTGTGAAATGGGGGTCGTGTTTATTTTACACGTTTCTTATGAGAATCAAATGTGATCATTTTCTTTTCATATCATGTAGATGGAAGGTTTATTTTTATTCACACGGCAGCTAGGGATAGACTTCCCTTTAAAAGAACAGAATCACAACTCTTTTTTATTGGCTAGGTGTTGCTGCTCATGTACAAGCATCTCTCACATCACATCAAGGAACGATGTTGATAAAAGACCCACTCTCCACATTCATTTAACATTTATGTAACGCTAAGGACTTTATAAAACTAGCTCATATAATCCTCCCAAATCCTTAGCAGTCTATACCATGATTACTCCCATTTCACAGAATCTGGCCCAGAGAGGTGAACTCGTTTGCTTCATAGCTAATTAATAGCCCAGCCAAGTGCCAACCCTATGCTCCAGTTCTGTTTCCAGCCCCAATGCCAAGCCCCATGTCCCCTGTTCCCTATGAGTGGTGCTATCTTTGATGAGTGACCTGGCCTCTGGGTACTGAGCTGCCAGGTCACTCAGTCTGTCTCCTGTCTAACCTCAATGCCTGCCCCTCTGCCCCCCGCCGTAGGCATGCCTGCCTCTGTTCTTGGAAAACCTCTGCTCTCAAGAAGCCTAACAGTATTGATGGCCACACCGCTTTCTGCTCAGCCGCCCCAGCCCTGTGGCCTGCGTGCATTTCTTCTAATGCCCTGAGGTCAGCCTCCTCCCTGCATTGTTACAAGCTTTTTTTTTTTTTGGTATCCTGCTCTCTCCACCGCGCCCCGCCTCACTGCCAGTTGTTATAAGCTGTTTTTAAAGCTTCCGAGTATTATGCTTTTCACTCATGCGTTCAGGCGGACCTTGTGCCACGTTGAGTGCTGAAGACGAAATTGACAGGATGCCCGACCTTTCCAGAGACTTTGAACTAGAGGCCAGGTCCCATGCCTTTCAGCTTGAGTCAACCCTCCTAGGACCAGGTGGGCGCAAAGCGGGCATTCAGTGAGCATTCATTCATTCATTTACCAGATGTTTATGGAGCGCTTACTACGAGCCAGGCAGGCCGAGTGAGGGGTGTCGAAGATAGGGCAGGAAACCATTCATGCGCAAGGTCCCCACCGCTTGTGGGACGCGGGGTCAGCCTCGGCCTGCCCGCCACGGCTATTCCACGAGGGCTCGGGGAGGCAGCTGA
>NW_011494846.1:709839-710528 GCF_000754665.1 Bison bison bison | reverse complement strand
GGTTGAGGTGGGGGGACAAGCGAGTGGAGGGCCCGGAAAGTGGTGGTGAAGGAGCCAAAGCGCAAGGCGAGAGGCTGGCGAGTCCTCTGGCCGAGCGACCCCCTCTTGTTTCCAAACCCAGAAGCGACATACACGTGCCGCAGCCGTTTCGGGGACCCCTTTCTCCACGGCGGGCCGCCGGCCCCCCTGGGAAGCAGAACTTATCAAGACGAGACTGTCTGGGAGGCAGGTGGCTGGACCTTGCATGCGCGGCCTGGAGAGGGTGGTGCACGATCAGAGGCCCTCTTGGAGAGGAGAACGCCCCCGGCTCGCCGCCCAAGCTCCGGAGCCGGGATTCCAACTCCAGGCCTGTGGTTTACCTGTTGTGCAACCTTGCGCGAGTCCCTGAATCTTCCCAGGACTCAGTTACATCATCGGTTTTATGGGTTTCCCTATAACTTTAGGGTTGGTGTGGGGATTAAGGGAGCATGCGAGGAGAGCTTGTCCAGCGTCGTTCCCGTAGCGGAGGTAGTAATGACTCGCTGCTCACACCTGGCCGCCTCCCCTGGCCTCTTTTCCAAGGCACCGACGACTAGCCTGATGGGGCGTGCCCTGCCTCGATACACTTATTTTGGCTTGTTCGGGGCGGGGTTTGGGAAGAGGCGAGGATAGGGTGAAGGAGGTGGCGGAGGGTGAAGAACGGGGAGATG
>NW_011494846.1:708592-709075 GCF_000754665.1 Bison bison bison | reverse complement strand
CCTCGGGCGCCCCGGCGGGGTGCCTGCCGCCGCCTCTGAGAAGGACCGGAGCCTCGCGTGGCGGACACTGCAGCGGTCACCGTGCTGAGACGCCCGAGCCCGCTGCTCCTGCAGCTCGGTGCGTTCTTGGGCACCCGGGCGCCCTGCCCAGTGCACGGTGGCTGGCGCACCGCGGCGAGCCGGGTGCCAGACTGTCTAGAGGGGTGTGTGTGTGTGTTTGTGTGTGGTGTGTGCGTGCGCGTGTTTGAGCGGAGATCCCGAGCTAACGCCGAACCAGGCGGATCGGAGCAGCCATGCTTCCCGGGGTAGGCGTGTTTGGCACTAGCCTCACGGCCCGTGTCATCATCCCGCTGCTGAAAGACGAGGGCTTCGCGGTGAAGGCGCTGTGGGGCCGCACGCAGGAGGAAGCGGAGGAGCTGGCCAAGGAGATGAGCGTCCCCTTCTACACCAGCCGCATTGACGAAGTGCTGCTGCATCAGGACG
>NW_011494846.1:694330-708492 GCF_000754665.1 Bison bison bison | reverse complement strand
AGCCCCTTCTCGCCTTCCCTCCCCCGCTGCTTTTCTCCCCCTCGCCCCTTCTTCATCCCGGAAGCTTACATGGTACCTACGGCGCCCCCGGGGACCCGAGATCCCACATCCCACTCGGAGCTTTCGCCTCCGTCATCCCTGGCCTTCCCCAAACCTACGCTTCCCTCCTCCCTTCTGGCACCGCTCGGGCGCGCTTTCCCACGTGCGTGGCGCGGAGGCTGGAGGAGGCGCGGGTTCCGGGGAAGTCGATCAGGCGGAGGAAATGCTTAGGACTGGGGATGAGCCGCTCGCAGGAAGACAAAACTAAGTCGCCAGCTGTGTGTGTAGCGCCCGAATGTGTGTGTGTGTGCGTGCGCGCCTGCGAGAGGCGGGTGCGCGCCCAGGAACGCCTGAATAAAGGGCCGCACACGTGTCTCGGGTTTTCCTGCGGGCAAATAGATTACCTGATTGTCAGCAGCTGTGGCGCCCTGCTAGCATAGTTTGTTTCTTTCTGCGGCGTTGTTAGTTTAGAGGGAGATTAGAGATGTGACAATCAGAGAATTATTTCGTCTTTGCTAGAATGGTCGGAGTGGTGGGATGGGGGTGGGGCGCGTATCTTTTAGGACGTCTGGGAGTTATTTGATAAAACCAGAAAGACTTAACTTTCAGGTGCTGCTGCCCAATAACTGACTTCTGCGCTGTTTTGGAGTAGGATCTTAGTAATTTAGGGCTTCCCAGCTGGCTCAGTGGTAAAGAATCCGCCTACCTATGCAGGAGACTTGGGTTCCATGGAGGAGGAAATGGCACCCCACTCCAGTATTCTTGCCTGGAAAATCCTTTGGACAGAGGACCCTGGTAGGATGCAGTCATTTCGGTTCAGTCGCTCAGTCGTGTCCGGCTCTTTCCGACCCCATGGACTGCAGCACGCCAGGCCTCCCTGTCCATCACCAACTCTCCGAGCTTGCTCAAATTCACGTCCATCCAGTCGGTGATGCCATCCGACCATCTCATCCTCTGTTGTCCCCTTCTTCTCCCGCCTTCAATCTTTCCTAGCATCAGGGTCTTTTCTAGTGAGTCAGTTCTTCACATCAGGTGGGCAAATCCACGGGATGGCAAAAGAGTCGGACAGGACTTAGCGACTCAACGGTAACAGCTTAGTAATTTAGGGATGAATGAATGCAGTAGTTCCAGAGGCTGCCAGTGTCACTTGGGAACATGCAATGGTCCCTCCTTAATTCCTGGCAAGAGTAGTTCCAGGACCTGGTGACAGGCATGTTGAGGATGAGCTTAACAGCCATCACCCCCGGTTTCCCCCACCTAGTCCAGGCAGACTGGACCATCTGCGAGCAGAGTATCAGAGTCCCTGCCATGCCCAGAGGAAGCAGTGCATGTTTTGTTGTCTATCAGCAGTTCTTACATGCACCTGGATGGTTGCTCACTCCTTGGTTGTTCAGTCGTGGCTGACTCTGTGCTCGCTCCTTCGGGCCTGAGAAAATGTCATTGCCCACCCTTGAAAGTTGGAATTTTTGTTGTTCAGGAAAAGAGACGCAGCTTAGGGCTCAGGACGCCACGTTAGGGAAGAGTTGGAGGAGAAGCCCTGGGAAGGAGCGGAGACAGCATCCAGAGACCAGTGGGAATTTATGCAATCTTGGAAAGAATGTTTTATTTTTAAAAACAGGCATGGACTTAGGGTTGGTGACATGTACATATATTTTAATTTTATCTTTCCAGAACTATGATCAGATGTAGAACACGCTATCCCTAGAAAACCACTTTTATCAGGCCATTCTTTTGTTGTCTCAGATGGTACATCTGATAGGATATCTAAGGAGGCTGTCCACGGCTGTCAGTTTTCACGTAAATTTTATTAAGCTTCTAACTTTTGTTGCCTGGTTTCTTTGGTTTTGAATGTAATGTCGTGGGGTTCTGGCCAATATTTCTTTTCTGTTTGATCTAATATATATGTTGGGTAGCTAGCCTCTGTGCTCATGATGGAGCTGTGCATATTCAACAGATGATAACTGTCTTATAGCATAAATCTGTAAGGGCAATGCATATAAAACAGATCCGTCTTGAGCCCTGTCTCTGCTCAAGGGCATATGACTGATCACATCAGAAAGACCTTGTTGTAACACTGTTCCCCTGCCCCCCCCACCCCATGGCAGCTCAGCCCTGAAGGTCAGGCCCACAGAGCAACTGCAGAGCATGGCTCCTGGAGGGCAGCAGTTTGGGGAACAGGGATGTTCTGGTTTTCTGGCTTTGAGAGAAGTGGCACAGATGATACATTTCTGGATACTTCTGATCTTATTTTTAAAAATCCCTGTGATTTTTTTTTCCTTAACAAGACAGACATGGGTTACCTTTTCAGAACGAAGCGTCAGAGGCGAAAGAAATAGACATGGTGTAATCATGCCTAAGGAATAGGGGTTTGTTCATATTTTCATGGTAAGTCTTGGCCATTTAAAATTCCTGATTTCACAGGTAATCAGACCACCTGCTTTTGATTGTAGGCAATGTGGAGGCTCTGGATTTAGAGATGACTGGACTTGGGCTCATTCGAGGCTTCATCTTCACCGGAAAATCGCTAGACTTGACTCTTCTTTCCATTGTATCTGCGCATGCCCGATGGGTTGGTCATCTCGGTTTGCTGTGCTGTCACAGTTGGAGATTGAACGCATGCAACACAGGAAGTGACAAACCCCAAACAGTTATGGGGCCGGCCTGGCCATTGAGGGTTTGCAGATATTAGTGTTTGCCTGGAATTGAAACAAGCCAAGCTTGGTTGGTCCTGGCCTCCTCTTGTCCTTCTTTGAGTTGCTTGCCCAGCAATGGCAAGAGATCTGTGCCCTCCATCCATACTGGTCAGAGGTGAGGGGCAGTGGCCAGGATGGAGACACAAAACTTGTGATCGATTGAACCACAGCATCCTCCACTGATTTCCAAAAATGGCCTGAAATCCCTACCTTAGTGAACTTAGCATTTCTCTGTTGGAGACATTTTTCTACAATGTATAATTTCTACAGTGTCCGGGGCACAGTGTCTGGGGCTGCCTCTTGTCACATGCCTACTATGTGCAATGGGGTAGGTGCTGTCTATGACATGTTTTGTTTCATGACTAAAATAATCCTCTAGGATGACTGTTGGCCCTATTTTACAGACGAGGGTGGAGTCGAATTTTTCAAGGACATACAGCTAGAGATGTGAACCTACCGCTGTGCTTCCCCCACCTCCCCGGAAATAGTCATGCCTTCGTCTCCCACCCCCTAAATGTGCTCCTTTGCCTCACGTCCTTCCTAGAGAGTGGCACCTTGTACCCCCATCAGGTGAGATGGTTGGCGTTATCCTTTATTTGTGTCTACCCCTCTGATGGAATCAGTTCCTAAATCTGGTTGATGCCGACTCCCCACTGTTCTCATGTCTATTGCCTCGTCTACGTCATTGCTTCCCCCACAGAAGGAACTAGGCCCTTATCTCATCTGAATTAGGCTCCAGTCTGCCCACCTCCAGCCCTGCCTCTGTCCACCTTCCACGCTGCTGCTGGAATTACCTCGAAGAGTTGCAAACCTGCTCATGTTACTGCTCCCTGCTTTCATCACTTCTAGGAAAAGCCCCAGCTTCTTGGCACAGCAGGCAAGACCTCGCCTCTGTCCAGCCTCATGTCCTGCCGGTGGTTCTGGAACCCCACGCCCTGCAACTAAACCAAACTGCAGGTGTTTCCTGGAAAGACCCTTTTTTGTTCCTGCGTCCACGCCTCTGTCAGGAACTCCCTTCTGCCTCGTGTGTGTGATGGATGCCTGTTTCACCCTTCCAGGTTCAGCCCCAGTGGTACCTCCTCCTCAAATCCTGCGCCTTCCTCAATCTTGACCCAACCCCAACTCCCCAAGTCTCAGCACCGTGTACCTCCATCTTTTCTTGCACTCACATTAAAGCATCTGTGTAAAGAGTAGATTTAATTCAGCTATTTTACGTAGGTTATATATTCAGATGGTACAAATTTCAAAAGCTCTAACACATTCAAAATAGTACACAGTGAGGAGGAAGTGTCGCCTAGTCCCTGTCAACTGGTGGTAATCATGGTTATAAGTTTTTATGTCCCTTTTGAAGATTTTAAAAGTCTATACTGGACTTCCCAGGTGGCTCAGTGGTAAAGAGTCCACCTGCCAACGTAGAAGACACCAGTTCAGTCCCTGGGTGGGGAAGATCCCCTGGAGTAGGAAATGGCACCCCACTCCAGTATTCTTGCCTGGAAAATTCCATGGACAGAGGAGCCTAGTGGGCCACAGTCTATGGAGTCGCAAAGAGTCCGACACAACTGAGCGTGCACACATACATACAGGTGTATATGGAAAACTCAGAAGGTAAAAGTCCTGTTCTTCCTGTTTTTGGCTGCATGGCATTTCACTGTATAGATAAGCCAGGATTTCTTTAAGCAGTTCCCCGTGACTCAACATTTCGGTTGTTTCCTACCTTTTGCATATACAAATTTGTAATGAATAATCTAGCACATACAGCATTTTGCTTGCAGGCCAGTGTGCTCCAAGGATAAATCCATGGATTCTTTGTCAAAGGTGGTGATAATCTCTTTTTTGTGTTTGCTTATTCTTCTATTTGCTACTTGTCTCCGCAGTTAGAATGTAAGTTCTTCGAGGTGGTAGGGCCTTTGTCTGCTTGACTCACCGGGTTGCCTTATCTCCCCTAGACAGTGCCAGGCACTGAGTCACATCATAGGCACGCTATAAATATTTCTTGATTGCCAAATGAATGCCTTTCATCGAATGAATGAATGCTCTGCTTATCAACAGGATGTGTCAGTAAATACAGAACATTTTTGTCTGGTGTGCAGTAGCCTGGTACCTTGCAAACATTAATTTGTGGTTGGGGATCTTGTCAAAATGCAGATTCCAGGGTGGGACCCAAGATGCAAAATTTCCATCCAGCTGTCAGGTGGCACATACACTGGAGCAGCCAGACACAGAAGTGTGACGGTTCTCTGCCTCTGGGAAAACAAGGCGTCCCCCACCATGAGTTGTTAAGCTGGCAGGGGAACTGTGTTAAAATACCTGTTGCCTTTATGTGTCACAAGACGACATCTGTGTCCACGGTCCCTGCCCTGATTTTTAGAGAAAACAGTGCAGGCTTCCTTGGGGAGGTCTCCCCCTGGGGTGGATGCTGCTTTGAATAAGGCTGTAGGGTTTCATTGAGCCTTGAACTTGCTTCACTCTGATCTTGCCCCAACTTGTTTGGCATCATTAGCTGTGGACTGGGAGCACTGTGTCCTTTTCTGCCCTACTTCACAGTGTCAGCAAATTGCTCAAGGTTGAGGAGGGCTGCGGGGACAGGCCTGAGAGAGTGGGGAGGAAACAGGGCCCCCTCGGTCACCGTTGCCACACGAGCAGAGATACGGCTGCAGATAACCACACGGTGTACTTGGAGTTGATAGTAACCGTTCTGAAACTCCAGCAAACCCTGCATTTCCTGTTCTTCCTTCAAGGTCTGTTCTCTGTCTATTCCTGTCTGAAGTCTGTAGTAAAGGCAATTGCATTTTTATCTGAGTGTCTGCCCCTGAGCACAGAGAGAAATTATTTCGGTCTATTGATTTGGTGTAGAGTTGAGAAAGCTCTGGGGCTTTATGTAAATGAAAGAAATGACTCTATTTACTGTTAGGAAAAGTCAAGCATCACCAGCCTCATTTCATCTAACTGAAATTAGGTTCAGGTGAATGATTGTTGATGGTATCTGGCTTTGCAAGCGTACAAGTCTGCAGAAGTTTATTTTGGAGTGGGAAGAAGCCAAATGAAGAAGCTGGACATTTTGATAGCTGAAACTGGGAAAGAACCACCCCCCCCAAAAAAAAAGTGAAAGTAAATAACGTGTTTTAAAGGTTTCACTGAGAAAGACATAGGCAATTAGTTCTCTATTTTGATTCAAGGACATCCTGATCCATCCAAGAGCCTTATGATTTAAGACGTGGTGATACATAAAAGTAACCAGCGTTGGGAAAGGTTGGCAGGTTGCAACCGTGTGGCTTTGGCAGAGGTAACACCCTTTGTGAGCCTCAGTTTTTTCATCAATAAAATGGAGTTAAGGATACTATCATACACAGTTTAAATGTGGGAGGCAAGATAAAGACCTAGTTCATGCTCACTGCCCCTCCCCACCCTCCTTTGTCTGCATCAGCTCAGTAAATGTTGGTTCTCCCTCTCCCCAGTGTGGTCAGTAATTTAGACAGTCCCAAGTGGTATTTCTGGAGATACTTTCCCCTTCATTTTCTGATGAGATGACTCCTTCCTGCTAGATTCAGAAAGTAGAGTTTGAAGTTTCCTTATTTTAAAAAGGGAATGTGTGTAAACTAGGCTTCCGATGGCGTCCGTGCTGAAAATCCAGTCCTGGCTTCATAGATACACGGTCTCCAAAGTGCTGATGGTGAGTTTTCAGGTACTCACCGTCCTCTGGGAAGATTTAGCATCACCTGTGGGAAGGATGCAGGGCACCTCGTGGAGCTCGGGGCAGGGATGTTGCTGGGTCTCCGTAGGTACCTGGAACCCACGAACTCCTGGAATTTCACCATTTTGAGTTCTGCTTTTCTCCGCGCGTCGCCTCTATCAAGCATCTCTCTCTCAGGCAGCCTCCTCTGCCTCCTGCGCCTGTGTGATGGGCGGAACACTGTCCACATGCAGCTCCCAAACAGAAAAATTACTTGTCTCGCTGCCTGATAAGGGCAGTCCTCCCCGCCCCCAGGTGTTCCTATTCCTGCCTGATGCTTTCTCCTGACCCAGCCTTTTTGGAGGTTCTCTCACAATGTGGGGGATACATCACAAAATGCTGCAGGGACCAGTCTATTGCAGGGCAGAGGTGGAGGGATTAAGAGTGGTCATTCTGAGCCAGTCCACACTGCGCACAGGTGCTGATTATAAGAACACAGACTTGGCTAAAGATTTTACAGCTGCAGATATTTCTTGATGATAGAGGTTCTTTATCTACTTTGTGAAATTCCACATTTGGCATTTTGGTGCTGTTGAAATGACCATGGTAAAACAGTAGAGAGAAAAACGTATACGGGGATCAAATGATGCCAACCTTGTCATTATTACTAAATTTAGGAATGCACATGGGTTTTAAGTAGGTAACGGGAGAGTAGATGAACATGACCATCTCCATGGAGTTTTATGTGGGTTTGCAGGTCTTCACGGAGCACCTGTTGCATGATGTCTATCAGCAGAGGACCACCAGGAGGCAGAGACCCTTTGAGTTCAAGTATTAGCTTAAGGCCTCGAAGGAGTCAGGAAAGACTGAGGCCCTCGAGAAAGGAGGACTTCTGCTTTCAGACCGCTTTCCTACTGGAAATGGCAACATCAGCTCTTCTCCAGTTTCCAGCCTGCTGTCCTGTCCTATAAATTTTAGAACTTGCCAGTCCTCTTCATGGCATGAGCCAATTCCTTAAAATTAAACCTCGTTCTCTATTTATCCATATTCTATTGATCCTGTTTCTCTGGAGAATCCTGACAAGTACAGATTTCGTCTGGACCAAGGCCACGTGGCCAGGGGAGCTGGGCAAGGAGACGCCTTGCAGACCTGGCCAGGACTGTGGGTCTAGAAAGACTAGGAGAAGCCACTCTGGGGGACTCAGCTGATAGGTGTGGGCCCCTGGGGGCTTCTCAGGTGATGCTAGTGGTAAAGAACCCGTTTGCTAATGCAGGGGACATAAAAGATGCAGATTTGATCCCTGGGTCAGGAAGATTCCCTGGAGGACAGCATGGCAACCCACTCCAGTATTCTTGCCTGGAGAGTCCCAGGGACAGAGGAGCCTGGCGGGCTACAGTCCATAGGGTCACAAAGAGTCGGACACGACTGAAGAGACTCAGGACACACGCACTCACTGAGCCTTGCTCGGAAGCTGGAAGATGTTGGGTGGTCATCCACCCACACAAAGGGGGGGTTCCTTTGTGTTTCGGGCTCAACCCAAAGGGAATGCTGTCAAAAGACTTTCCTGCACTCCCGCCTGGGAGTCTCATGGACCCCTCTCCCTGACGGCCCTCGACTTGTCAGCAGGGCTGCGGGGGAACTGGTCTCTCAGGTTTGGGCAAGTCTGGGATGCCTTGGGGTTTAGACTTTATTTAAAAAAGTGTTTATTTATTTGGCTGCACTGGGTCTTGGTTGCGTCATGCAGGATCCAGTTCTCCAACCAGAGATCAAACCCAGGGCTCCCTGCATTGGGAATGTGGAATCTTTAGCCACTGGATCACCAGGGAAGCCTCTAGACTTGCCCTGAGAATTGTTAATGAGTATGAAAAATTGCGGAAAAGAAACTTTACATTAAATGATATGAATTGTTTTTTAAATTTCCAATTTGTGACTAGAATAGCCCTTAGGGTACTGAGATGCTCTCTTAGTTAGCTTTAATATCCATAAACTGAAACTATCCAGTTTTGAAGCCCCAAATTAAGTTGGTTTGCAGCTTTAGCATTACTTAAAAAAAAAAAAGCAAAAGCTTTATATTTAATCATAAGTTCACCGTTGTGAGTGATTTTATGATTTTTAGTAAACATAGGTGCTTGTGAAACTATCACCACCAAAGGCTTCAAACACTTCCAACATCCCCCCACATTTCCTCATGCTTGTTTTTGGCCAATCCCCCTTTCCCATCCCTAGCACCAGGCAACCACTGATCTGCTAACAGTTTGCCTTTCCTAGGAATTTCATATAAATGTAGTCTTTTAAGCCTGGCTTCTTTCACCTTGCATGTTTTTGATATTCATCATTCTGTTGCCTGTATCAGGAGTTCGTTGTTTTTTCTAATTGCCGAATGATATTTTATTATATACGTAGAAAACATTTTGTTTTATCCATTCATCATTTGATGGGTATTTGTATTGTTTCTAGTTTTTAGCTATTATAAATAATGCTGCAATGAACATTTGCATACGAGTCTTTTATAGACCCATGTTTTCATTTCTTTTGACTAGATATCTAGGAGTGAAATTTATGGGTTACCTGGTGGCTCAGACAGTAAAGAATCTGCCTGCAATGCAGAAGATCTGTGTTCCACTCCTGGGTCAGGAATATGCCCTGGAAAAGGGAATGGCAACCCCCTCCGGTGTTCTTGCCTGGGAAATCCCATGGACAGAGGAACCTGAAGGGCTGCAGTCCATGGGGTCTCAAAGAGTCAGACACCACTGAGTGTCTGACCAGGCATGCATGCATAGTACGTATATTTAACTTAAGAAACTGCCGAAGTATTTTCCAAGTAGCTGCACTATTTTATATTCCTACCAGCTATGTGGGAGAATTCTAATTTCCGTACATCATCACCAACACTTGATGTTGTCAGTCTTTCCACTTGTCGCTGTTACAGTTAGTGCACAACGGTATCTTGTGATTTTGACTTGCATTTTCCTAATGACTAATAATGCCCGGCACCTTTTCATGTGCTTATTAGTCAGTCATAGATCTTCTTTGGTGAAATGTCTATTCAGATCTCTTGACCATTTTTAAATTGGGTTGTTTGTCATCTTATTATTGAGGTGGAAGCAATGGTTTTATGATTTTCTTGTTAACTTAGGGGTAGGTTTTGGGTTTTAAATGCTACTCTTTATTTTTGATTTTGAAACTAGATACAGATGAACTAATTCTGCAACCCAAGTGAAATTAGCTTTGCCAAATATTCATTGAGATGGTTCATTATTTAAAACAGAGAGACAATCATGTGAGCAGATGCCGATGACAAGGGCTCCTGAGTTGCCCGGGGCCCTGATGGTACTCTAAACATCCTTTGAGGACCCTTCCCAATTCAAAGATTTTTCTTTTTTTTTCTGAGAGGTGCCCCAGGACCTTTCAATATTTATTTTGCCCCGTGTCTGGAGAGAGAGTCCTTCCCCCTTCCCCATTTCTATTTAATAAATGCCTTTGAATGCCTGTAGGTGTGGTGAGCAATACTCTAGATAGTAAGATACAATCTTTGTTCTTGAGAGAAGATAACCCTTCGCAAGGACACAGAAATGCAACGAAGTATGTGATTAAGTACAGAATGAATCGTTACCCTGCAGCAGCAGGAAGTGTTTGCTTCAGGCCCTTGAGTAACCCCAAAATATCAGCACCGGATTAAGGGCTGGCCACCTGGGTAGCTTGCCAGTGCCAGTCTATAAAGGGTGCTAGAAGAAAGGGGAAAAGCGGAGGAAGTGTTTGAAGAGGATTCTCTTCATAGAAAGTGTGGTGTGGGTGGAATGGGAGATGCGACAGTGAGACTTGGGAGGGACTTCCTCTCATCGGGGATGAAGTCCTGCTGTCTTCTAGAAGCACTGGCCCCAGTTCACTGATGAGCTTTTGTCTGGCTGAGGGAGGAGCTTGAGTTTGAGGTTCGAGATCAAATGCACGGGGCGGTGAGAATAGACCACACAGGTCCCCAGTGCCCTTCCCCTTGGGCAGCCTGGGTCCCCGAGGAGGTGGCCTTGCAGATAATGGATGCCGCCTGAGAGCTGAGAACTGCAGATTATTCCTGAGGGTGAGATGGTTTGGAAGAACCTTTGGAGGAGGTCGGGCTTATACTGGACCAAGAAGAGGGTGTTAGTTGCTCAGTTGTGTCTGACTCTTTGTGACCCCAAGGACTGTAGCCCGCCAGGCTTCTCTGTCCACGGGATTTCCCAGGCAAGAACGCTGGAGTGGGTTGCCATGCCCTCCTCCATGGGATCTTCCCGACCCAGGGATCAAACTGGGCCTCCTGCATTGCAGGCAGATTCATTACCGTCCGATGTAAATAACTAAAAGGAAGTTGTAGAATGCTCCATGATGTAAAATCCTCTTCAAGGAACCGCTTGGCTCTGTAGCAGCACTCTGGGAAAAATTGTTTCCTATGAATCAATTGCCTCGGAGAAAGAGTGGTTTAAAAATGTCCGGAATATAAAAAATTTTCTTACCTAGAGTTAAATGTACATATAGTCAGCAAGTCTTCCCCTTGCACTGTCAGCAGTAAGTGCCTCTCGCCCTCGGATCCCAAATAGTGACAGTCACGGATGATACAGCTCTGGGGGAGGCAGAGGAAGCAGCTTGGGGGGGCGTTGGGAAAAACCCCATTGAGAGAGACCCAAGGGGTCTTAAGGGGTGTGAAGCCCCCTTAAGGGGTGTGAAGCAGCTGGAAGCCTTGTGAGGCCGGGTGCTCTCAGTGTGATGGGACTCTCTCTGTGATGGAGTGGGGCGGGGCCTTGCCGTGAGGGAGGGGAGGGTCAACAGAGGGGAAAATGGAGCTGGCCGAGCTCATCTTCTGGTTTTGTGCTTGTGTCGGATGGTGATGTCTTTCTGCTTCACTTTTTTTTTTAGCTCTAACTTGCTTTAGTTTTTATTTTTTTTAATTGGTATATAATTGCTGTTAGGGGTTCTGTTAATTTTCTGCTGTACAACCATGTGAATCAGCTGTATGTACACATCTATCCCTTCCCTCTTGACTTTCCCATCCCACCCGTGTCTGTCATCACAGAGCACCAGGCTGAGCTCCCTGCACTGTATAGCAGCTTTGCACTAGCTGTGTGTTACACACGTGGTAGGTAGTGTATAGATGTCAGTGTTCTTTCTGCCCCTTATGGTTAAGAGCTTCCCTGGTGGCTCGGATGGTAAACCATCTGCCTACAATGCAGGAGACCCGGGTTCAATCCCTGGCTCGGGAAGATCCCCTGGAGAAGGCAATGGCACCACGCTCTAGTACTCTTGCCTGGAAAATCCCATGGATGGAGGAGCCCAATGGGCTACAGTCCATGGAGCTGCAAAAGAGTCGGACATGACTGAGTGACTTCACTTTCTTTCTTTATGGGCCAAGGGGCGAGGCAGGCCTGGGGCTGTGAGTCACTGGGTGAGAAGGGATGAGTGATCTCCTTGGAGAAGGACACTTCAGTGCATGAGAGGTGGACAGGTGTCACAGGCTGTCACCTGTCAGCCTTAGGAGGTGAGAACCTCCTATGATAACCTACATAATGACCAGGCGGCAACTGCAGAGGAGTCGGCTGTCATGGGAGTTGATTTTACGGAGCAGCCCCAGTGGTGGGATGCACTGTTAATTCTTGACTGGGGACCCAGGAGGTCCTTGCTTGGTGGGTGCGCTGTCTGGCTAGGCTCTTAAAAGATGCCCAAATGTGAAACACTGTATATTCATTGCTCCATTTCAAAAGGAAAAATTCTTTCCTTTTCCAAGTTTCTAAAAAAATCGTTGAATCTGGTGTCATCCTGTAGAAATTAAAGTGAGGTATCGGAATGCTTTTCTCATCAGTGGAAAAGTTGACTAGTTTTTTAAGAGGCTGCCTGTCCTCCTGTGTGGGGTTGAGTCTTGGCTTTTACTCCATTTTACATGGCTGGGGCTCCTGCACTTTTCTGAGCCTCCGTTTCTTTATCTGTAAAACAGAGATGATAAACATACCTAACTCAGAAGGTCGTAGACTTAAACAGGGATTTGTTTAAAGTGGGTGCTCAAAAAGCATGGGAATCCTGCTTAATCAGGACTTAGGATGGTGAGTTAGTGTCCATTCATTCTTCCCTTGAGCCAGTCTTTATTGAGCACCAGCTGTATATCAGGTGGGGCTTCCCTGGTGGCTTCAGATGGTAAAGAATCAGCCTGCAATGCAGAAGGCCCAGGTTTGATCCCTGGCTTGGGAAGATCCTCTGGGGAAGGGAATGGCTACTGGCTCCAGTATTCTTGCCTGGAAAATCCCAGAGCTTGGTGGGCTAAGTCTATGGAGTTGCAGAGAATCAGACATGACTGAGCAACTAACACTGTATACCAGGCACTCTCCAGATCTTTGCATTACTGTAGTCGCTAATCATACATGGCTCTTTAACTTTGTATAAATTAAAACTAAATAAAATAAAGAATCCGGGTCCTCAATTGCTGTAGCCACGTTTCAAGTGCTCAAAGGCCACCAGTGGTGGGATGCACCGCTGGAGGCTACCATATTGGACACTGCAGCGTAGAACATTTCCATCATTGTAGAAACTTCTGTTGGACTGGAAAATTTGGCTGTGAGCAAAGCAGTCATTTATTCTTGATCTGAACAGGGATTTTTGAGAAATCCAAACTTTTGCATGTGTTTCCTTTTCTCCTAGGAATGAGGTGCTAATGATTAGTGGATGTTTAATGATGTGTAGGTACCACCTCCTACATTTGTTAGTAAGGACTCTGTTATTAATAAGAAGTACTGGGGTAAGTCTCCTAAAATCTTCTTTAGAGGTCAGAAATGGGCAACCAGAAGTAAGTGACATAACTCCCAGCCTTGGGGGTCCTCGCGGGGACTTTGGGTGGCAGGTGTCCCCAGAGGAGGCTGAGTGACACCAGGGCAGGAATGCAGGTTCCCCTCGACGCTTCCTTAAGCCTCTCAGCAACCCTCTGAGGTTTTTCTTGCCTTTGGCCAATGAAGAGCCCAAAGCACAAAGAAGCACAGGAGCTTTGGAGTCTGCATCTAGGGGTTGGGGGTGGGGCAAGATTGATGCCCCTCGATCTCGCGAGAACCCTGCGGGCAGGCCTGGGACTGGGTTGGGGAGCATCCTGCCTTCCCCCTCCACAGCCTCTGCTCTGCAGCTCTGGTGGGGACGTGGTTTCTGACTGTTCCTCCTCTCCCTGCTCCCTCTGTCCTATCTTCATCCAAGGGCAAAGGCTACACAAGCACTCAAGCAGATACGCCTCCACGAATAGGTTATTGCTATTTCAGTAATTTTTATTGCTTTCTTCCCCTTTCGAGTCCCATTAACTTTGTGAAAGCAATACCCATCTGTGTGAGCGTTCCTTAGGGAACCGGGACTGTGAAATTCCAACTAATTGGAGCTTGGAGGCAGCAGTGGGTGGCTTTGTGATGTCTCTTGACTCAAGTCAAGGGCAGCATCAGGATTTCAGATGACTTGTCGTTTAAATTTGTCATTGGCAGTGCCTCTCTTCTCCTACCTGACTATGAATAATCAAAAGTGGGTGGTAGGAAATTAGATTGTTTCCCTGCCCTTTTCCAGAGGCACTAGAGGAGAAAACAGGAGCTGTAAACATTTTGGGGGAAAATCCCCCCATGCCACACAGTCCTGTTTGTCTGAACTGTTCTCCTTCCAGCATCACCCACGTGGGACGTGTGTTTACACGGCACAGTGCAGTCTCAGAGAGGCCTGGGGAGAGGCTGAGAGCCCCTGGGGACATGGCCTGTCTGCCTTCACATGCACAGCCGTTC
>NW_011494846.1:681845-694230 GCF_000754665.1 Bison bison bison | reverse complement strand
GGCGGCCCGGCTTCCCCGGGAGGCCGAGGTCCGCGCTTGTCTGCGGACCTGAGGTGTAGCCGCAAGTGCTGGCCCCCGTGCAGCGGGCTGCCGTCCACAGCCTGCCCGCATGCGGGTTCCATGGGGGATGTGTACCTGCCATCTGCTCTTCTCCTTTCCAGCCCCCATGACCCAGGATGTTTCCAAGAGACGCGCTCGACACTGACAGGTCCTTGCAGCGGCCACACCCTCCCACAGGGGTGCCGCACGTGGGCATACACCGGCTTTCAAACTAGTTTACGCTGTATTCACTATCCATCTATTGGATGCCTAGAATGTGTACGGCCTTGTTCTAGGTCACGGAGGGTGTTGAGAAGAGGTCGAAGACGTGTGAGATATGCTCGCTGTTCTGAAAAGAACATCTAAGGACTTTTCTAAGAACGTCTAGACTCTATCTAGAACCTACCCTCCCCTTTTGGAACGAGAGGAGGAACTGACATTTTCTCTTTTTGAAATTTAAAATGTTTTGTATTTTTTTAAATTGTGATAAAGTATGATAACAGATTTGCAGGAGACTTGGGAAATACAGGACAAAGTTACATATGAGGAGCTAACATGTTCTCAAGTACTTTGGACCAGGTCCAGGGCACAAGCGTCACTTCATTCCCACCTTAAAACCAGGCTTTCTGGTCGGGCGTGTAATGTCTCCGTCTTAGAAGTGAGAAGTTGCACGGGAGAGAACTTGAATATCATGCCTCGTTCACTTACCTAGGACGCATTTTTTTCCCCACACTTATCATCTAAAATAGGGAACTGACTTATAATTGATGTCAGGTCATAGTTTAATTGGCAGCAGCTTTTCTTTCTTGGTAATAATTAAAATCACCATTGGTCTTCGAGGCAGTGTCTTTGAGTCCGTGAAACGGGCTATTTTGTCAGGTTTTACCCAGCAGAGGAGAAGTGGAATCGCAATTCAGCGTGGGAGCGCCTGACTCCAAAGCTGGCGTATCTACCAACACAATGTGCTGCCAAATCCACGTGCCGTATGCGCACAGGCCATAGGGCTTTCACAGACGAAGGATGAAAAGGGGGAAATGGTGACTAAATTGGAGCGCACGTCATCTGATTCCATCACTGGGGGGACAATAGCTGGGGAGCTGCAGATGTTAAGCAGGATGCTGAGAGCCTGAGAAATGCTGGTTTCATTGTCTTCCCTTCTCTCCTGGTTATTTTTTTATTGTTTAAAGAGGACAGAAATAAATGCAAACTCTGGCGTAGACAAGATGCACACAGGAGTGCGTGGTCCTCCGTTGGTTCCGTGTGCTCTGGGCTGAGGGCCATGTTTGCACCTGCGTGGACCCCGTGGGGGTGTGACTAGGGCTCACAGTGGCCTCTGCTGTCCTCGAGAAGTCTGATAGGAGACTCGGGCCAGCTCCATCGCCTGCACGGCGGGATTCTGGGAAGCCCCCAAGTGCAGGCCTGTGTGTGTTTACCGTCGACACAGCACCCTCTGGTCAGCACACTCAGGTATGAAGCGAGGGCTGTCAGAGTCCACGGCTGACCTGGATTCAGCGCCAAGGACTCGGGGGTGGAGGGAGAAACAGCCACTGCAGCTGCCACAGTTTGCAAGGCTTGGACTGCAAGGCCCCTGCCTGTTTAAACAATTCTGATCTCACGATGAGCGTAGACCAGGTCATTCTCCTGAGCAGCTGATGTGAAAAGCAGGGAGACAGGTGGGTGATTTGGTGTCTCCTGGGAGGCCCTGTGGAATGGTGGACAGAGACACTGATAGGCTTGGAGGGACTGATCCCCTAACACTCAAGGGAAACTGAGTCTCAGAGGAGTTGGAGCGGCTGGTTGCTATTCTCACGGCTAATCGTTGACAGCTGAGTCAGGATGGAACCGGGGTCCCTAGAGGCTGTTCGTTTTCCCTTATCAGACATTTAATCACTCCGGGCCTGTGTTTCTCCAACAATGAAAAAAAATGGGAGATTGACTTCTGGTAAGCTCTCCGAAGGAAATAACTTCAAATAACAACTCTGAAAAAACCTGCATGCACATAGGGTTCAGTGAAGCCTTATTTGTGTCATGAAACACTAGGAACAAACATAAATGTCCCAAAGTAGGAGAGCTGTTAGGTAAATATAGTTGATTAAATACTAAATAGCCTTTGGAATTATGTATGGGAAGACTATAGCAGCATGGGGAATTTTTTTGATACAACTATAGGTAAAGAAAAAGGATATGAAAGTAATTGTATATGATGATGATAGCCTTGCTTAAAATACACACTGGCCCAGAAAATTAAAGCCTAGTAGGTAATCAGCCAAAATCCTAAGGATGGTTATTATGGGCTCATGGGATTGTGGATTTTTATTTCTTCTTTAAATTTTCAGTTTTTCAATGGTCTTAATAGAAAAAACTACATTGATTTTTTTTTTTTTCTCCCCCCAGAGGAAAGAGACCATAACATGGGGAAGATGTTTGGCTGAATTGACTCTCCAGTTCTTATATTCTGTGATCCTTAAAATCTGGGACAGTTGTCCCCAGGCATGTGCAGACGTTTGTGATGTGTAAAAACTAGTGCAGCATTGTCCAAAGGGGAGAGATGGTCTTCCAGGAAGTGGAAGTGGATTGCTGCGGGCCTAAGAGCTCTGCTGTTGTTCAGGAAGGTAATCGGAAGTGACTCTGAATCTGGGGAGAAGCCACAGGCTCTCGGTTGTAGGGTGATTTCTTTGTAATTCTAACCGTGTGCAGCCAAATCCCAAACACTGTGGGAAAGAGCGGGGGCAGCTCTGTCGTTTTCGTCTTCCTGCTGACCTGGCCCCGGAATGGGAAGTGAAGCTCCTGTTGGCTTCAGCCTTCCAGAGAAACATAGAGGTGGTGCGGTGGAAATATTTCCAGTTTTCACTTCCCCTTTTCTTTGCAGAAGTCATGCCTTTTAGGCAAACCTGAGCTGGTGTAGCTGGTGCACAGCTTCAGAACCTTTGTTCTGGGAGCTTCATCAGAGTCTGTGGGAATCCCTTCTTGGGCTGTGGTTGGAGATGTGAGCAACCAGAGGGTGTTGGCCTGGGGGCCTGGACAGGTGATTCTTATCCCGACAGCACAACTAACTAGCTGTGACCTTAGGCAAGTGACGTCACCTCTCTAGACCTTTCATTACCTTCATGGTAAAATGCAGACGCTGGAGTCAGTTTATTAAATTCCCACCTGCAACACTTGCGTTCTAACAACTCACTGTAAAAGCTTGGCCCTGACCAGACAAAGTGATCTGTATCTGTGTTAGGTGCTCAGTCATGTCCAACTCTTTGTGACCCCATGGACTGCAGCCCTTCAGGTTCCTCTGTCCATGGGATTTCCCAGGCAAGAATACTGGAGTGGGTTGCCATTTCCTTCTCCAGGGGATCTTCCTGACCCAAGGTTCGAACCCGGGTCTCCTGCATTGCAGGCAGATTCTTTACCATCTGAGCCACAGGGAAGCCCAGTGACTTCCTGGTGGAAGTGATCTGGGTCTGGCAGATATTTTTAAGTGCTGTTTTATTCCTACTGTGGTCATGTGGTTGGTTACCCTGACCTGTTGTTGTTTTGTAATCTGTTAGACAAACACAGCTCTCTTTTATACCAGGAAGATAAAGTCTCCCCTTTATCTGCAAAGGAGGAAATGTGTTTTGGGGGGCAAAGTGACCTGGCCGGTGTGGCCTAGTGGGAAGGCTATTTGCCTAGGTTTGTGTGTGTGCACGTGTGCGTGCCTGCCTGCCTGCCTGCCCACATGCATTGTGCCGTTGATGGTGTGGTTTTTTGTTTTTTTTTCCTTTAATACCACTGCTGAGAGCTCATCTGCAGGGGTGGCTGCCACTACCAGCTGTCAAGCTAGTAATGCAGTGGGGTTTGGTATGATTTCTGAGCACAAATTTATCGACACAGTGGGTGTTTGGGGTTAGCTTTGTTTGCAGGTGCCTCATTAAGCAGATTGTCCTCCATGGCACTAAGGAAAGATGTAGTTTTGTGCAAGAAGAACTCTTGCATTGTCAGCAACAGATCAAAGACATATTCCATACTCCATCAAGCAGATTCATGTCTCTTCTCCAAAGACATACTCACTCCAGGTCAGAACTTGTTCGGGGGACAGCTTATAGGAGGCGGTGACAGGGAACGTCACCCTGTCACACGTGAGCAGTCGTCTGGATGCAGCCACTTTTCACGCGAGGGTCTTCCCGGGTTGGTGCCCGCTGCATATTAGGCACCCTTCCTAAAACATAAAGCATGTGATGGGAGTGACCTGGCGGAAAACTTGGTGTAACTGATCATAACCCTGGCAGGGGAGTTAGTGGGCTTTACCTGTTAGCGTCAAGTTAAATGCAGAGAGGGTTTGAAAGGAGAAGAGCTCTGTTTACTCCCCCCATCTTTTCTCCCTGTTATCTCCTATCTTCAGATGAAAAATCCGTGCCATGGTAACACTGAGCAGCACAATAATATCAGCTTGTGCCTTCCACAGGAATTACATAAGCAGATAAGCAGGGGCCAGGAGAAGATCAAGGCACCCGTAGGGGTGGAATCTGTGTCCACATCGGACGTTTTGGGTCACCCTAGCCCACGGTGGCTCCTGTCTTTCCCAGCACTAATTTTACACCTGGTTTCAGTGTTTGACAGTCATTAAAAATGGGAAGGGTTCCTAAGAGCCAGCCTGGACTGAGTGGTTCTTTGTGTTTATAGAACCTGTTCCTGCTGGTTCGCTTTCTAGAGGAGACGCTTGGTGTCGTGACAGCGTTGTCATTGGTTGTGTGTTGGACGACCTAGGTTTCATTTAAAATTTGCTGAGAGTGCCTATGGATTTTTTCCCCTCTCTCCTTAACATTTTTAGGGACACAGGGAACTTTGGTGGGGTCCGACATTAACTCACTTTGTAGCTTGACCGTCTCTTCACTGGTCTCAATTTCTCTTATAAAATGAGGGGTTCATTTACAATGGTTCTCAAGCTTAGCCACATGGTAAGAACCCTTGGGAAGATTTTCAGCATCCTGATACCCAGCCTGCATCCCAGACCAATTACATCAGAATCTCTGAGGGTGGCAACTGAGTGTTGATATTTTCACAAGCTCCTTGGAGTTCAGGAGCTTTGTTCAGAAACAGTGCTTCTCAAACTTTACTGTGATATGAACCACCTGAGTATCTTTTCAGACTTTCAGATTCCAGTTCCCTAGGTCTGGGATGGGGATGATGCATTTCTTTTTTTTTTTTTTTTAAACTTTTCAAATTTGTTTGTTTTTGGTTGTGCTGGGTCTTCACTGCTGTGCCTGGGCTTTCTCTAGTTGCTGCGAGTGGGGGCTACTTTTCATTGCAGGCTTCTCATTGAGGTGGCTTCTTTTGTTGCAGAGCACAGGCTCTAGGCTCTTAGACTTCAGGATTTGTGATTCGTAGGCTCTAGAACACTGTCTCAGTTCAGTTGAGTCGCTCATTCGTGTCTGACTCTTTGCGAGCCCATGGACTGCAGCACACCAGGCCAACTCCTGGAGTTTACTCAAACTCATGTCCATTGAGTCGGTGATGCCCTCTAGCCATCTCATCCTCTGTCGTCCCCTCCTCTTCCTGCCTTCAATCTTTCCCACCATCAGGGTATTTGAAATGAGTCAGTTCTTCGCATCAGGTGGCCAAAGTATTGGAGCTTCAGCTTCAACATCAGTCCTTCCAATGAACATTCAGGACTGATCTCCTTTAGGATGGACTGGTTGGATCTCCTTGTAGTCCAAGGGACTCTCAAGCGTCTTCTCCAACACCACAGGTCAAAAGCAAGAGCACTGGCTCAGTCACATGTTTAGTTGCCCCTCGGCATGTGGCATCTCTCTGGATCAGAAATTGAACCCATGTCCCCTGCATTAGCGGGTGTATTCTTATCCAGGGGACCACCAGGGAAGCCTGGGATTCTGCGTTTCTAACAAGTTTCCAGAGGGTGCTGATGCTGCCAGTTCGTGGACCAAACTTTGAATAACAAGATTCAGAACCTAAATCTTAATCATGGTACAAGGCACAAGAATTATGTTTGCAAAAATGTGGCACAAGGAATAGACTACAGAAACGAGCAAAGAAGCAGCAGTCGTTTTGGCAGAAGAAATCGAGGGTTACTGCACAGAGGAGGTGGCATTTGAGAGAAGAGAATGCCTTGAACCGTGAGGAGGCTTTCTTGGATAGAATATGAGTGTATGTTAGTCTGAGAAACTTGTTTCTCTAGAGAAGCAAACGATAGGATGTGTGTTTGTGTGTGTATGTGCAGTTGCTGCTTGAACATCATGAGGTTTAAGGATAAAACCTCTCCACAGAGTCAAAAAAATCTGCATATAACTTATAGTCAGCCCTCCATATCCACAGTTCCTCTGTATCTACAGTTTTATCTGCATGGATTCAGCCAACAGTGGATTGTGTGGTACTGTAGTAGTGTCTATTGGGAAAACACACCAAAACTGCCTGTAAGTGGACTCACACAGTTCAAACCTGTGATGATCAAGGGTCAACTGAATGTGTGTATTTATTTATGTGTGTGTGTATATTCACATATGTGTATATGAATGAGAGAGAGACTGATTTTAAGAAATGATCTTCTGCAGTTGTGAACACTGGTGAGTCTGAAACCTGCAGGGCCGGAGAGCAGGCTGGAGACCCAGAGAAGAGCCAGTGTTGCAGTTCAAGTCTGAAGGCCATCTGGCAGAATTCCCTCTTTTTAAGGGGAGATCAATCTTTTTCTAGTAAAGGTCTTCAACTGATTAGACAAGGCCCACCCACATTGTGGAGAATATTGTGCTTTCCTCAGAGTCTGCTGATTTAAAATGTTAATCTCATCTAAAAAATACCTTCTCAGAAACTTTTAGAATAATGTTTGTTCAGATAACGAGGTGTCGTTTCCTAGCCAAGTTGATGCATAAAGTTCACCACCCCGGTAAGGGAAAGTGAGTCACCCAGTCGTGTGTGACTCTTGGTGACCCATGGACTGTAGTCCTCCAGGCTCCTCTGTCCATGGAATTCTCCAGGCCAGAATACTGGAGTGGGTTGCCATTTCCATTCTCCAGAGGATCTTCCCAACCCAGGGATTGAACCCAGGCCTCCTACATTGTGGGCAGATTCTTTAACATCTGAGCCACCAGGGAAGTCCAATGAGGGAAAGGGTATTCCAGTTTCTTTTGGCCTCTGGGGACAATAGAACTAACAGCTGAAGCAGGAGGAGTGCGTGGTCCAAGGCAGCAAGGGTGATTTCTGGACATTTCTTCATCTTTACTCTGTTCGGCTCTAGATATAGCAGAGCCAGACTTCACAAGCCACAGAATCAGTGTTGGCCAGGCTGTGGGTCTGTCTGCCCAGCCTCCCCTCTGCCTCTGCCCGTGTGTGGGTCCTGGAGCCCAGACAAGTGTCTCGGTCCTTCCAGTTGCCTGGCTCTGTGCCCAGGGGTAATGAATTAACAGGGAAGAGCACACAGGGGAAACCAGGTGTGCAAGAAAACCCACGTGTGACGCTATGGTGCAGACGCTCGGCCTCACTCCCTCGCGATTTGAGTCATCCTGGAAGAGGGGAAGGTGAGCGGGGGCAAAGGCACACACACACAGAGTATCTATAGGCCAGGAGCACGCTGTGGTGCAGAGGGTCAGAGTTTTTCTGACCCTGACAACAGGAAGAAATATTTTGTACCTCATGGTCAAGTAGATACATAACTATGTTGTTCAGTTGCTCAGTCGTGTCCAACTCTTTGCGACCCCATGGACTGTAGCATGCCAGGCTTCCCTGTCCATCATCATCTCCCGGAGTTTGCTCAAACTCATGTCCATCGAGTCAGTGACGCCATCCAACCATCTCATCCTCTGTCGTCCCCTTAGATATGTAACTATAAATATATCGATATAGAGAACATGCGTGTATGTGTCTCAACAAAGTGGAATCAAGTTGAAACAGTTTTATCCCATGAC
This sequence comes from Bison bison bison, assembly GCF_000754665.1. NCBI lineage: Eukaryota > Metazoa > Chordata > Mammalia > Artiodactyla > Bovidae > Bison > Bison bison. The sequence continues at coordinate 686,305 of NW_011494846.1, read as the reverse complement.
GCTTCCCCTTATGTCACTGGCACATGATATTTTCTATTCTCTTCTGTTTCATGAAGAAGAAAAGCTGGTCTGTCCCACTGACCCAGTTTTACAGCGCTCGATAGAGGCACCTGCAGTAAAAGTGAGACCGAAACCCGGGTGGAATGGAAAGAGCTTGGGGAGTCTTGTGACCCAAAGGGATGCCGTCCAGTAGAGTTTCTGTGCTAATGGAAACATTACGTGCCGTCCCATGCGGCAGATGCTGGCCCCACGTGGCTTTTGAGCACGTCAGATGCAGCCAGTGCAAATGAGACACTGAATTTTACATTTTATTCCACTTTAATTAATTGAAATGAGAGTCTTCTCATGTAGCTGGTGGCTCTGGTGGTGGACAGCACAGATCTGGGGGACTGCCCTGCCCCTGCCTCTCACTAGCTCTGTGGCAGTGAGTCCCCATGATCACCGTGACCCCAGGACACCCACCCCCACAGGCTGGCCACCTGCACCTTTCTGGAGTCTGGTGGTCAGGAGAGCCCAGCTTGATGGGGGCACACGGTTAATTAAGTGCCCAGGGCGGTGTTACAGATAACATGCTTTGCATTTTTAAATGGTCCTTAAGAGACCTTTCCCTTCTTCCGTTTCAGTTGCTTGATTGTTCACCTGTGTGACTTGTTGGTTTGAAAGGAGAGATGCTTTCTGCTTAATGAAATCTTAGCCCATCTTCACCGACTTGGTGGCATTTGCGACCTGAACACAAGGTGCTTTTCTTTCATTGCTTGCTTGCTTGACTTTCTTCTTCCCGAACAGATGTAATAGCCCAAAGGAAGAGGCCAGTGGGAATTGGGAGGCAGAGGTTAACCATCAAACTGGGTTCTTTTGCTGTTGTTGTTGTATGTAGTTTGCAAAGCTGGTGATGACATTTGAGGTTTGGTGGACAGATTTTGTTTAAATTCTAGCAGTTAGAATTGGAAAACATCCATTACTCCACTGACCTCAGGGCTCTGATGGAAAAGATTAGGGGACCCAGGAAAGGATAGGGGAAGGGTGACTTCATCCTCACGCTCCAAAAAGTTCTGGTAATAAGAACCAACTTTGACTGAGCTGGGGTTTGACAGGATACATATGTCAGCTTATTTTACTTCACAGAAACCAGTTTCTTCTCAAGCAGGGCCTCACAGTTGACCAGACTGAAGGTGAGTTGGGTGAGAAGCTCAAGCCTGTTGCTTACTGTTGAACCCAGAAGTGAGCTGAGATGCTCTGCCAATTCATTTTGGCTCCAATGGGAGGGGTACAAAGAGGAATAGAAATTTAAGTGCTAGTTGCTCAGTCGTGTCTGACTCTCTGTGACCCTTTGGACTGTAGCCTGCCAGGCTCCTCTGTCCACGGGATTTCCTAGGCAAGAATCCTGGAGTAGATTGCCATTTTTTTCCTCCAGGAGATCTTACTGACTCAGGGATTGAACCCAGGTCTTCTGCATTGCAGGCAGATTCTTTACTGTCTGAGCCACCATCAGTATAGAAATTCTAGGAAGAGCCTTAACTCAAGACATTTAAAAACTGGGGACAAAATAACCTGCCCCCCAGTTGGAATTGTAAATGGCCCAGGCCCCTAAGAGCTTTTATCTTATTTACTTGTTGGTAAATAATATAAATAATGTTTGCATTTTTAAATGGTCCTTAAGAGACCATTTATACAGAGACTCTCTGTATAAATAATGTTAAGAGTTAGTCGCTCAGTTATGTCCAACTCTTTGCGATCCCGTGGACTATTGCCCACAAGACTCCTCTGTCCATGGAATCCTCCAGGCAAGAATACTGGAGTGGATTGCCATGCCCTCCTCCAGGGGATCTTCCTGACCCTGGGATTGAACCTGGGTTTCCCCCACTGCACGCAGATTCTTTACCATCTGAGCCACCAGGGTGTAGATAATGAGAGGAGTTTTAAACGGGTCCAACGATAGCAGTGAAGATGAGCGATGTCAGAAGCCACTGCACAGAAATGCAGCCCTTTTTGTTAAAAGTACGTTTGTCATATGCCAGGCATCTCACTTAATTCTTAGCACTGTGTTTTGAAGAAATGATGGTTTTCATTTATAGATGGAGAAACAGAGGGGTTAAGTCACTTGCCCGATGTTACACAGCTAAGAATTGGCAGTCGGCACCTGAATCTGTGGTTGGGGCTTTAAGCTTCAGACCTGACAGGCTGAAGGTGGCCCCGCTGTGTCCTAGAATTTTGGTGACTCATTGGTACACACGGATGCCCCGATGGTGTACAAGAGGTGTCCTGGATGACCATCACTCCTGGAGCTGGCAAGACCGGTCCTCTGCTCGCTGGCTGTCTTGGTGGAGACAGCCCGGCTCCCATATGTTTCTGAGAATAGCCGATTCTGGGGCGAGGTGGGGTGATGGACTTCTCTCTAAAGTCAGAGAGAGGGAACGCACAGTGAAGGAGAGCATGCACTCCATGCATACCAGATACGGTGGCGGGAGAGAGCCGCTGGCCCTCGCGGATTCAGCTGACAGGAAGCAACTGCCGAAGGAGGGCTGGCAGTTCGAGGGCAGAGTGGCACTGCCCTGCCCTGGAGGGTGGAAGGTGTGAGCTGACAGGGGATGGAAAAACAAGAGGGGGAGGCGGCCCTGGGTTGCTCACCGACCATGGCTGCGCTGGAGGAATCACAGCTGTGGTGGCTGACTCAGGAGACCCAGGGCGCTTTCCACGGCCTCGTGGCGAGGGTCTGTGACGGCAGGTGCTTCCTGCCCCCTCAGAACCGGGGTGTCCTCCCCCCTCCCCAGCAGCTCTGGCTCGGTGACACAAAGAGATACCAGCCTGCGGGGTGGGGGGCGAAGGGGGCTGCCTGTCATCATCATCACGGGAGCAGCATTGAAGGAACCTGCCATGTACCTACAAGCTACTCAGCCAGCGGCTGCAAAGGAGACTCAGAGTGGGATGAGATAGAGCCCCTGCTTCCAAAGAACCAAGTTGGGAGATGAAAAATAGACTCTATACAAAAACAAAGGGCTTCCCTCATAGCTCAGTCGGTTGAGTCTGCCGGCAATGCAGGAGACCTGGGTTGGATTCCTGGGTGGGGAAGATCCCCTGGAGAAGGAAATGGCAACCCACTCCAGTATTCTTGCCCCGGAAATCCCATGGACAGAAGAGCCTGGTGGGCTACAGTCCATGGGGTTGCAAGAATCGGACACAACTGAGTGATTAAACCACCAAAACCATCACATACAAAAACAGGAAAGAAAAAAAAAAAAGAACAAGACTGAAACTCAGAGACAAAATTTGAACTTGCCCTTTGGCCCCTAACACGGCTCTTCTGAGTTGCCTCTCAGCTTCAAGCATGGCACATTTGAGGGGACTTGCTGTGCCCGATGGAATTTGTGACTCCTGGTGTACCCCTGACGTCCCTGGAACCCGTAGATGTGGGCAGCATCAGTGTCCCCCATCCAGAGAGGTGGGAAACGAAACCTAAGGCAGATTCTGGGCAAATTCCCAGGACTGATAGAGTTCCAATTTTCTTTCCAAAAACTCTTCATTCAACACTGGTCATCTGTGGCCTCTGGGGAGGCCCACTGGAATTGCTGAAGTTCAGCTCAGCGATAACTCAACAAAGGTTTATTTTGAATCTATTAGAAGCAAGGGAGTGGGGTCCCTGTCCTCCAAGAGCTTGCAGTCTCTTGGCTTCCAGGACGGGGTAGGCTGCTGGGAAGGAGAGAAGCCACCCCCAATTTGAACCACTCACCTCAGTCTGAGCTCCAGGAATCTCATCTGGTGCCTCTGCTGTTGCCTGGATAGAAAATGCTCCTTGCTTTTGACTGAAGGCCGTCGCTAAAGGAGCCCAAGCGAATGGTGCAAGAGCATTGAGGACAGGGCCCGCGAAAGCTCCGAGCTCACTTTTCTAGCGACAGCCTCTTCCAAAGAACACACGTTGTAGAGTCCAGTTTAGAACTACATTGAGGATGTCTTGCTGACCTTGAATCACAGCCAGCTGCAAGCATTTGTTACAGATGGTTGTTGACAGTGGGAAATACCTGCTCTCCATCAATAATCAATAATGCTCCTGGCATAAGGGAAGTATCAAGTGTCGCGTCATCCAGGCTCTAGTCCCAGCTCCAGCATTCCCTGGGCTTGTGCCTTTTTCTTTTTCTGTGTTAGTTTCTCAGAGTGTTTCTGTGGATCTGTTGGGGGTGCACGAAGGACTTGTTAAAAGTGGAGACCCTTGGGACTTCCCTGGTGGTTCAGTGGTTAAGAATCTGCCTGCCAGTGCAGTTGGTGTTCAGTTGCTCAGTCGTGTTGGACTCTTTGTGACCCTGTGGACTGCTGCACACCACGCTTCCCTGTCCTTCACCATCTCCCAGAGCTTGCTCAAACTCATGTCCATTGAGTCAATGATGCCATCCAACCATCTCATCCTCTGTCCTCCCCTTTTCCTCCTGCCTTCAGTCTTTCCCAGCATCAGGGTCTTTTCGGATGGG
>NW_011494846.1:673361-681745 GCF_000754665.1 Bison bison bison | reverse complement strand
CCGAGCTTGCTCAAACTCATGTCCATTGAGTCAATGATGCCATCCAACCATCTCATCCTCTGTCCTCCCCTTTTCCTCCTGCCTTCAGTCTTTCCCAGCATCAGGGTCTTTTCCAATGAGTTGGCTCTTTGCATCAGGTGGCCAAAGTATTGGAACTTCAGCTTCAGCATCAGTCCTTCCAATGAATATTCAGGACTGATTTCTTTTAGGATTGTCTGGTTAGATCTCCTTGAAATCCAAGGAACTCTCAAGAGTCTTCTCCAACACCATAATTCAAAAGCATCAATTCTTTGGCTCTCAGCCTTTATAGTCCAACTCTCACATCTATATGTGACTATTGGATAAAACATAGCTTTGACTATACAGACCAATGTGCCAATATAGGGCACACACGTTTGATCCCTAGTCTGGGAAGATCCCATATGCCAAGGAGCCACTAAACCCGAGAGTCCCATGGCAGCTGTCCGAAAATGTCCACAGAAGGCTGACCAGGCAGATGTTAACACGATGACCATCTGGGGGAGCAAGTGAGGCTGCCTGGGAGAGTCAGGGTCCCTTCCCCATGAGAGTAGGTTCCAGTAGGCGGGTGGAGAGACGCAGATGTGCAGAAAGGCCACGGGGCAGTTTGACCTCCTGTGCTCTTCCTGATCGAATGTGGTGCTTTGTGTGGGTGTCTGTGCTGAACGCCGGAGAAGGCAATGGCAACCCACTCCAGTACTCTTGCCTGGAAAATCCCAGGGACGGCAGAGCCTGGTGGGCTGCCATCTATGGGGTCACACAGAGTTGGACTCGACTGAAGCGACTTAGCAGCAGCAGCTGTGGTGAACGCAGCTGAGACGTTTCCGCACAGGCTTCCCTGCTTCCAGCAGGGTGCGAGGTGGCCCAGGCAGGGCCTTGATGACAGGCAGTTAGCGGGACCTCTGGTTTGTCTTGTTAGGGCTGAAGGAGACCTCTTTGTCTTCAGTTTCAGAAATTTCCCGTCAATCTGTGGGGCAGTATCATGAGGGTTTCCTCTTGACAAATAACCTGTGTTATCATCTCTGGCATTTCTATAACAATTTTCAGTCCAGAGACACGGCTGCCTACCTGTGGCAGCCTCACTGCCTGGGACGATTCTCCATGGCTTCTGTGAGCTGGGGCCACAGGAAACAAAACCCTGATGGGCGTCTGGAATTACCACGGTGATGTAGCGATAGGGACCTCTGAGAGAACCAACCCTCAGCATAAAACTCAGTCTGGATGGAGTCAGAAACCTGACCCCCATCTCGGGGTGTACTTGCTCACTGCCAAGCTTCCAGAATCCCTAAGGATGCTGGCAGGGGCAGGGGCCTGGGTGGAAGGCGGGGTGGGGTGTGTGTGTGTGTGTGTGTGTGCAGGACCCCAGTGTGATGGGTGCACGTGCCCAGAGATTCCGATCAGGGAGCCTCAGATGACTAAACCCTAAACTCCACTGGGAGCTGCAGTATCGGATGGTATAAAATCTCACCCCAGTGCACGGATACTCTACTCGAGGTTTCATGTCGGGGTAGCAGATAGGAGTGGCAACCAGAGGATGAAGCCAGGTCCTGGGGTCTCCCCATCTCCCTCTTCCCCCAACTCTGCTCTGGTGTCCCATGTGGGGGCCACCTCTGTCTCTGCCAGGCAACCCCCAGAGGGACCAGGAGGTGTCAGCATCTGTCCCCAGCTGTCATTTGTCACCTCTGAATCACCGCAGGCCGAGCTCCTTGGGAGGTGGAGAGTGAGGCAGTGTCTTATGCAGTGGCGAGGGAAGAGCTGCTTTGTGGCGGGGGGTGGGTGCGTGGGTGTGTACAACTACATGCGTTCATGGACGGGGTGGGTGTGGGTGAAGGGGTGAGTGTGCTATTGCTCATTCTGGGGAGCGACTGGGTAGCACAGAAATGTCTTCTCTTGGTTTGATTTTAGAAGAAGTAGTCACTGAGCGGCCAGGAAATAGGATTTAGGGACATGCCTGAGAACAAGAAACCCCACGAGCATCCTGTATCTGCTGCGCTCTGGTCCAGCATGCATGCATCATGGCGTCAGTAACTGTTACTGCAGGACAGTCTCTGAGAACGAGACGTCAGCCTTGCTGGCTCCAGCCTCGTTTTATTAGCTTGATGGGCTTCTATTAGCTTCCCAGACCTGCCCTACCAAGGCTTAGCTGGGTGGTGTAAACAACAGAACGTAATTTTCTCACAGGCCTTAGAGGCTGGAAGGCTGAGATCAAAGGTGCTGGCAGGGCTGGTTGCTTCCAAGGGCCCCGGGGAGCACCCATTCCAGCCCTGTCCCCCAGCTTCTGGTGGGTTGCTGGCCATCTTTGTCATTCCTTGGCTTGGCGAGCATCCACCCATCTCCGCGTTCATGTTCAGTGGTGTTCTCCCTGCATGTGAGTCTGTGTCTAAATGTCCCCCTTTTGATCAGGATGCCAGTCATGTTGGACTAGGGCCCCATTCAGTTACCCCATTTTAACTTGATGGTCTGTGAAGACCTCCCTCCCCAATAAAGTCACCTTCACAGGTACAGGGTTGGGACTGCGTCTTTTGTGGGTGGCGGGGGACACAGGTCAGCCCATAACAGGGGCAAAAGGGGTTTTGCGCTCACCTTACAGGCGAGGCCATGGGAATGTGTGTTACAGGATTTGATAGCCTGCGATTGACAGCTGCCACTTGGTAGCTGTGTGTTCCTGAGAAAGTTATTGGAGTTATTGGCTTGCTTCCTTTTAGTAAATTGGGCGACTTAAAAAAAATGGTTGATGGATCAGATAAGTTAATACACGTAAGGTTCTTTAAACAAGACTTGGCGCATTTGGCTTTCACTAAATATAAGTTGCTTCTGCTATTACCTCTGCTATTCACTTGCTTGTTTTAAAGTTGCAAGCCTTTTGTGTTTTTGAAGATGTTTTCAAAAGGGTGAATTGAAAGCGTTACAGATGTTAGCACCTGAATTTCTAGATTCTCACATCTTCAGACGATGAAGTAATTGTCCCCTCCGGGGAGTTTGCAAGGATCCATTGTGTTTTGAATACTGAAAAAAAGCTGTCTTTGAAACTAGGTTTATTCACTTAACAAACATTTATTCAAGCCTTGCTATGCGCAGAACACTTTGCTACGTGCTAAGGTGGATAAAAACGTAACTAAGATGCTATCTCTGGGTTTTAAGGAGCTTGTAGCCAGTGAGAGAGACACGGAGCAAGGTAGTCAGGCGGGTGGAGGCCTTCTGTAGAGCACTGTGCCTGGATTAACCAGGTTATCCACCCAGTGAGCTGATGAGGTGGATTCAGGACTGTGGTCCCTAATCCTCAATTCTGGGGGGGAAAAAAAAAAGCAAAACCAAAAACTCAACTCCAAAAATCGAATGTTTTCTTCGGTTGGTGTAAACTCTCTTGATTACAGTACCTGAGCTGAACGAGTGTGAAGCAATTTGTTTATTTTCTCACATCATGTGCATATTTGCACGTTTCGCTGCAGGAAAGCATGGGGGTGATATATAACTTCCAGCAAACACATCATAGTACCTTTTTAAAATCTGGGAATCTGGGACCACAGATTTTTGGGAAAGGACTGGTGGGCCTGTACAGTCAGACATTTTACAGACAAGGAATGCAGAGGGTTGGTTAACTGTGTGGTCAGGTCTGAAAACTCCAAAGGGATGCAGTCTGTCTTCAGCCTGGCTCCAGCACCCTGAGCTGCAGACCAGGCCCGGGGAGGTGCTGAGGGTAGATGTCTCACCCGACGGGCCCAGCCACCCCTGCCCCTGGGTCTCCAGACGCCTTTCATCTGGACCGTTCCCACAGCCTTCCTTTATCATAGTGAAGGAGTGAAGTCTGGTCAGCTACCTGCATTCCTTAAGCCTGTGTTTCTTGCAGGTCCCAGAAACCAGCTCCAGGAGGGGATGTAATGGGGCTGGGGTGGGAGAGCTGTGATTCGGGGATACGGTGTCTGCGGAGCCCCAGACGGAGGGGCCATGGCTCAGTCTTGGGAAGGATTCCAGCCAGGGCCCTAGGGAGCTCTGTCTCATTTCCCATCGGAGCTTCTTTTTTGACTGTTGCTTTTCCTGTTTCCCAGTCTGCACATTAGAAAGCAGCTGCTACCCGAACCTGCCTTTGCTGTGTGGTTTAGTCACTCTGTTGTGTCAGACTCTTTTTTTGACTTCAAGAACTGTAGCCCACCGGGCTCCTTGGTCCATGGAATTTCCCAGGCAAGCATACTGGAGTGGATTGCCGTTTCCTTCTTCAGGGGATCGTCCTGACCCAGGAATCTAACCCGTGTCTCCTGCATCTCCTGCATTGCAGGCAGATTCTTGACCACTGAGCCACCATGCAAGTCCAAACCTGCCTTTCTATTACCTCCTCGATTTAAGAGAGGAGCCAGGCAGAGCTAGGGCCTCTAGTCTTCCTCACATTCCCATGTGTCTGCTTCTCTTCTGTGGGTGAGAATGAAGAATTGAGGTTTTAAGAAAACAGCACATAGGCGCCCTCCCTCCAGGTGGGTTTGACCTGGGATGATTATCAATGACCTTGGGGGACCACCCCCTGACCTTGCTCCTTACTGCTCCAGTCTGGTGTTGCCAGTCCTGTTGCTGATTTGTATTTCAGCTGCTTTGGGATGACAGTCTGTTTGCTTGGGGCCAAGGGACGCTGCTTGGCCTTTGGTTGCCCTTGACCCCCAAGCTCCTGGCCTCAAGCCGAGGAACCCCTGGAGCTGTCAAACCACTGCCTGCCTGATAGCTGCTTGGAGGGCTCCGCTGATTAAAATCTCAGGACACTTGCAGGCGGGCCTCATGTGGATGGGGATGCACTGGGCTCGATGAGCTGCATGTCCCGTGTTCACCAGGACTGAACTGCTAGGCAGCCGTCCCAGACCTCCCCAGGCCCCGTCACACAGCCAGGCCGCTCCCTGGGCCCAGCCCTCCACGTTGCTCATCTGTTTCTCGTCTCTGCAGCCCGTGGGTCGTGGCTGAAGGCCGTGGATCAGGGCCTGCTCAGTGTCAGAGGCCAGGAGAGTCTGGCAGAAGACAGAGAGGCAGGCTTATTCTGGGCACTTACCCTCCCTAAGGGTCCCTTTCCTCATCTGTATCCTGAGGGGAATGAAGCAGTGTTCTTTCAGGGCCCTTCTGGTTCTGAGAAATTTTGTGATGTCCATCAAGGACTCTGGCCAGAGCTGCCAAGGCTGCACAAAGAGTGACCATCACAGCTGATGGAGGGGAAGGCCTGTGTGTGGAAGCAGCCGGCCTGCTGGTGTGAACCACATGGACACCAAGGAGGGTGGGAACCTTAATAAGGAGGATCCTGGGTTGCTGGGGTCTGGGATGCACGTTCCTTGGGCCAAGTCTTGGTTAGTTGCTGCACAGGCCTGAGTCTGCTCCGCGGAGAAGGGCCGGGTTGGGAGATTGACCCTTGGCCGGCATCTGGGAGCTTGACTGGTAAACAGTTCTCTGTGCTGTTATAAAACCTTCCCTAAGAAGTAATCAGAGCCCACTGCCTGTTTGTGCAAACAGTGTGGTTTATACTGAACACCAGCTTGTCTCCTGGAAGTCTGGGATGTTGGCACGTGCCAGGCAGAGGGTGCCTATGTGACCGGTCTCCAATAAAACCCTGGACACCGAGTCTCTGCTGGGTTTTCCTGCCTGTGGTCACAGTTGGCTGCTGGAGGAATCAAGGGCATCCCGTGTGGCTCCACTGGGAGAGGACTCTTGGAGGCTTGAGCCTGGTGTCCCCCAGACGTCACTCCACGTGCCTTTGCTTTTTGCTGGTTTTGCTTAGTACTCTTTCCCCGCAGCTGTGGGTATAACTATATGCTGAGTTCTGGGGATCTTCTACCAGTTCACCTCCTTCCAAGCCTGGGAGTGGCCTTGAGGAGTCCTGCACTCATAGACTTTAAAGTGATTGAAAGCCAGTGAAGGCAAGCCCCACACGGCAGTGTCGCCCCCAGTGTTAACTCATGGCATCTGGGTTCTGGGTTCCTCTGCTTGCCCTAAGAGGAGCTTCAGGTAAGTTAAAATCACTGAACATTGCCTCCTTAGCACTGATGTCCCCACCAGCCACACGGAGAATCTGGTCGTCGCCCTGTCCATGGAGAGGCCAGAGCACTTGTAGTCCAGGTGTGAAAAATCAGCTTGACTTTCCAGAATAAAGAGGGAATTTTCTGAAACAATTTGGCTGGCATGTCTGCTCATTGGGGCAACGCTGGCAGCAAGATTCTTTATCAAATAAGGTTATAGATTCTCTGGAGCCAAGTCAGGAAAGCCAGTTAGTCTGATATAAGTGAGAAAAAATTTATGGATGGGGGAAAGATCATTGGCGAGGAAATGCAAGGTCTTAACCTTAACATATTTAGACTGTTTATGTGAACTTTGAATAGAAGCCACATGGCTTTTCCTGAATGCTGTAGGAAAGCATTCTGTTGAGAATAGAGTTCTCTTCTGGGGAGGTCACGTCTTACAGCCTTTGTGGCAAGAACCGTAAGTGGAGGAGAGTATAAACTCTTGTGTTTGGCTGTCGTATCTTTCACGGGCCGTGAGAACCCAAGTCACAGATTTGTCTGTCTAAGCGTCTGTGTTTTCTGCTTGCAGGTGGCCTGGGTTGCCTGGTGGTTGGGTATTTGGCTCCCTAAGGGCAGAAGATCACTCTACCACGTTTCATGTTCCAACATTTAAAATTAGCCCCTGTGTCCAGAGCCCTTTTGGCTCTGTCTCTAGAGGCAGAGTTGGAAGTCAGCAGCTGCAGGCACAGAGCTGTCTCAGGAGGGACTCCAGGCCTCCAGCCCCTGGAGGGCATTTACTAGAAGCATGGCCATCGGAGGCTGTGCTGAGAGCCTATAAATCCCCTGACAGTTCAGTGGGGTGAGATGCTGCCTTTACCTACATGTGGCCTAAGCGTGTTTCTCCTTATCCTTCAAGAGCCGCTGCAAGGCCCTGAATCCTGCAAAAGGCTGCCACAAATAACATGTGAGTAGGCAGACCTGCTCCTTGCGGCTTTGGTGAGGAAGTCTGAGTGTTGCTATGGCATTTGGAAACTTTTGTTTTCTTTTCAGAATTGTTCACAAGATCCCTCTTTGCTAGAAGACCAATAAGAACACCCTTTCCTTGGGGCTAAAATGGCAGAAAAGAAGGGAAACCACTGGCCAGTGCTTTAACCGAGCATCTCCTTTGAGTGGAGAACTGGCTGTGTCACATGCCTGCTGGGGTGGGCGACGGGCTCCGGGGAGACCAGTCTTCTCTGCCTTCTAGGGCTTCCCTTTGGGCTGAGTGAGGGGGCAGCCTTTGCCTGAGTGCAACGACTGGGTACTTGCAAAGCAAAAAGTATCAATTAATGGAGAACACCTGTGTATGTGAACGCGTTCCCCTGAGTAGGATGGCTTGTAGCCAGAGTCAGGTGTGGCCAATTAGAAAAGTTGTTAAGAAAGACGTTTTTGAAGGAATCATTAAAACCATACCTTTATTCAGAGGCATCTCCTCTTTCCTGCTAGGCCAGCTTCCTTTCCTGCCTCTGTTCAGTTCAGTTCAGGCGCTCAGTCATGTCCGACTCTTTGTGACCCCACGGACTGCAGTACGCCAGGCCTCCCTGTCCATCACCAACTCCCGGAGTTTACCCAAACTCATGTCCATTGAGTCAGTGATGCCATCCAACCCTCTGTTGTCCCCTTCTCCTCCCACCTTCAATCTTTCCCAGCATCAGCGTCTTTGCAAATGAGTCAGTTCTTCGCATCAGGTAGCCAAAGTATTGGAATTTCAGCTTCAACATCGGTCCTTTCAATGGCTGTTCAGGACTGATTTCCTTTAGGATGGACTGGTTGGACATCCTTGCAGTCTAAGGGACTCTCAAGAGTCTTCTCCAACACCACAGTTCAAGTGCATCAATCCTTCGGCACCACAAGCCCCTCGGGCTCACACTCTTGAGACTTGGAAGTCACCCTAGGTATCTCTCTCCCTTATCCCCCCATATCCTACCAGTCACCCCAGAGTTTACTCTTCTATATGCTTCATTCATCCACCACACGTGGATCAACTTTGGTGACTTTTAATCATTGATACAGTGCTTTCATCTGCCTCCCATGTCCCAGTTCTGCCAGGGGATCTGGTCGTGTCTCCTGTCTCCCCCACTAAACTGGGTCCAGCTGAGGGTCAGGCACTGCGTTTGGTTGTTATGTCTCTTTAGCCAATGTCAGTTGCAATGTCTGGAACATGGTCAAGCCTTTCTTGACCTTTTGTGATGTGACATTTTAGAAGAATATGGTTTCTTCATCTTTAAAAAGAATGTCTCTCGTGTGGGGTTTTACTGGGTCTTCTCGTTGTTAAATTCAGGTTACACATTCTCAGTGGAATCACGTCAGCAGATCTCTGTCCAGAGTTGGTGGTCTTAGTTTTGATCACCCGGTAAATGTGAA
>NW_011494846.1:671125-673176 GCF_000754665.1 Bison bison bison | reverse complement strand
ATCGGACCTCACTGTGGTGTCCAGCCCGAGAGGCTTAGGAGGGACAAGGATGGACGTGCAGACCATGCAACTCAGCCAGACGGACTGTGTCATGTGTGGCCTAAGGCTGCTGGTCTCTTAAAGATGAGACGTGCCGTCGTTACATTGGTGCATCCTCTGGGCTGCAGCATTAGAGTGTTTCCTACTGAGTACATCTCTTGATTCTGCCGGAATAAGGGAGAAATGTTACCTTTCTTTTGAAAGCAAACTTGTTAGGGATAACAGAGAGGGCAGACCCAGCGGTCATTCCTGATGGTTCTGTAGGCAGAGGAATCGTCTGTGAGCTTCAGACTGTGGTTTTGAGAGGATCGAACCCAGGCACTGCCAGGGGACATGATCTGCTTGTCTTGGCCTTTGAGAAAAACGTCAAAGGAGAGTTTTGTTTTCCTAAATCGTTTGAATTCTATGGCTATTCTGGCAAGGCAGGTGGGTTTGGAGCTTGGCCATCTTAAATTCAGGGCCTGGTACAAGTGCAGAGCATTACCATAGGGATCAAACCGGGGGTTGTGACCGGGCAGTCTTGAGATCTCATTGAGACGCATATTAGCTCCTCGATATTCACATATGAATAAAGTGGTGCTCCATGAACCTCAGGAGATCTGGCCCTTTAGAGGGATGGTGTGACAAGAGCTTGGATGGCTGCCTGCTGTCTCTTCCACCAGAATTCTGCTTCCCTCCCCAGTCTCCCTCCATTTCGCCTTCTGCCAGAGGCTGAACGGCTTCTCTGCTGTGTTTAGTCCCCTCGCCGAGTGCAGAAGACAGGATGTCAGCACACAGCTGGTGAGATAAACGGGCTGTTCCAGGAGGACTGTTGTTTGTGTTATTAACTTAGTGACCTTTGGGGGAGGGCCTCACTCAATAATTAGAGATTGCTTTCTATAGTGGAGCTGAGAAGATTCAAAGGTAAAGTCTTTGCCTCAAGTATGAAATTGAAGAGAACTCTGAAACACTTGCCCCTTTGTCCTTGGAAACACGTGCGTCTGTGATGAGGGCTGGATTTCGTTTGAAAGACACCCACCGTTTACGGTGATCTCAGATTTGCTGTTTTCCAAGAAGCTTTTCACCAGAAGCCTCACTGGTTCAGAAAGAGGATGTCGAAGCCTGTAGGATGTGGAGGCAACAGGCATGCCGGGTGGACACAGGAGGAGAGTGGACACCCACGCTGGTGCCCACGGACCGGCGGGGCTGGAGGGGGTCTCGGAGTGCTTCAGGAAACTTGGGCTTTGGGTTCTTAGGTAGCTTGCCTGAGGTCACAGCGGGTGAAAACCCGCAGTAGTTGGTGAGATAAACCTCCTGGCTTCTCAGCCCTATGGAGTCCATGACACCATGGGCTTGGCTGGCTCCCCGTGAACAGGGCGCAGCATATGAACCCAGGAATGGGCAGTACTAGTCTGGGCTACATCCCCAACTCACTTCCTCATCCAAGGAGCTGACATCAAATGTGTTTCTCTTCAACACTGAATGCACATTGCTGCCCTCACTCTGGAGGAGGAGGGCTTAATGCTAAACGCTTACCATGCAATGAAAGAATATCAACACTGGCCGTCGTGGATCCTGGAAGGACTTCCCTGTGATGGTCTGATTACTTTCTGAATAGCTGATGCAATCATCGGTGCATCAGGCCATATTCCACTCTTTATTCCTGTCCATCTGAAAATCCAGAAGATTGCCGTGGTCCCCGTCGTCATATGGGGAAGATCTGTAGAGAGGAGAAGAGGAGAGAATGTTTTGAGAACAGGACGACGGACGCTGGGACTGGTTTGGCAAAACTGAAGCTTTGTTAGAAGATGACATAAGTGCTTATTTTAAAGTATTTAAAGGGCTTTGCATTTTTTAAAAAAACGAAGTAGAGTTGTTTGGGTAATAACCCAAGGACTGTTGACATAGAAAGCTGTTCTCTAATTTAATAGGAAACAGATCTGGTTTTGATTTTTGAAAACATTTGTTGGTAGAATTGCTTCCAGAAGACCAAGCCAGTCCGGGGATGGGAAGAAGTCTGAGCTCTTGGATTT
>NW_011494846.1:668307-671025 GCF_000754665.1 Bison bison bison | reverse complement strand
GAAGAGCTGCCCAGGGAGAGCTCTGAGAGCAGATGTCTGAAGACTGATTGATTCCAGTCTAGGAGGGCGGCATGGTTCCCAGGGAACTCATGTTAATCCTTCAGTTGGAAGGCCCAAAGCTGGATGGAAGACCTGGGCAGCCTGGATGGGAAGAGTCGATCTTGTTTAGATTTCTTGTGACGATTATTATTGTTACACATAATGGTCTTCATTTCACCATGGAGGCTTCCCTGGTGACTCAGATGGTAAAGAATCTGCAATGCAGGAGACCTGGGTTCAATCCCTGGGTCAGGAAGACCCCCTGGAGAAGGGAATGGCTACCCACACCAATATTCTTGCCTGGAGAATGCCATGGACAGTGGAGCCTGATGGACTGCAGTCCATGGAGTCGCAGAGTCAGACATGACTGAATGACAGACGCTTTCACCGTGGACAGTCCTATAGGAAAACAGGCTCTAGAATCAGAGAGAATGGAGTTTGGATCCTTCCTCCTCCATTTACTTGCCCTGGTGCTGTGGTTCTCAGTCTTGACTGTGTGTTAGAATTGCCTGGGTAGCTCTTAAAATTCTGGATACCCAGGGTACATCCTAGATCATAAATGGGCATGGAACACAGGCACAGATTTTTTTTTTCAAATGTTCTTCTTCTCCCTGTCGTGGGTAGCCTTGTTGAGAACCATGGCTCAAATAAGACCGTGGAGAAGTTTAGAGCTAAGTAGCTTTGTTTCCTTGCCTATGAAATGGGGCTAACATTATCTAACATATATGGCTCCTGGGAAGATAAAGAGAGATAACACAGCCCAGTGCTCAACATATCACTGGAGCTCAGTAAAGGAAAACTTATATCACTAGCTCAGCCATTCTGCTTGCCAAGAGTACTCTTGAGATGCCGATGTGACATTTCTCGAATCCATAGAGGAAGGCTCAGAATGACAGGTCTTGCACTTATTTGAGACAGGCAGGTGTCCTCTAAGCTGGTAGTGGTCGCTGGGGAGGGCTGAGCACCAGAGCCCCCTGGATTAGGTGTGCAAAGGACAGCCGTACTTCCGTGGTCTGACTTTCTCAGACCTGCAGGCACACCAGCTCCATTTGAAATCACAGAAACCCATATTCTTCTTTTATTTCCCATTGTTTATTCTCTTCCCTCCTCTCTGCCTCGGCATCATGATGACTGCTTAAGAACCAATCTTATGATGCGTTTGACTGGCGTCAGTCTCCAGAAGGCCAAATATGAGGCGAACATCTTAACCTCTTTAAGCGTTAGCTTCCTTAAGTGTGTCAGTCAGGCTGTGACTGTTAAACAGAGTTAAGCTCATACAAGGTTTTAGTGCAATGACTGGAAGTAACTTTTTGAAAAGTTGGAAATCGAGACTCCTTAGGGTGGATGTTCTGATGGGAGGGAGAGGTCCTCTTTGGAGAGGCGAAGGTGGTGGTGGTGGAGTTTGTAGCTATCCTGGAAGGTGATGAACTTAATACACAGGATAACTCTTTTCTGTTCTGCTCTTTGAAGAAAGATGCTCTGTACCAACCCACTCAGTCCATTTCATGACACACTATTGTGTTGTGCTCAGGTCTGGTTCTTCCAGAAAGTTCTGGGCAGAGAGCTGTTTTTAAGAAGCCCAGTGTCTGAGTTAGGGGCCCAGGGCAGCACCTGATTACATTTCTTGCCAAGCTTTTTGTATCAGCAGTACCTGAGTGACTCCAAGATCTTGGCCAGCAGGAAACGCTCACCTTTCTGTTTGCTAGGACCATGGACTTTATCCCTTGTGGTGTCTGAAACCTTCCTCCTTTGCATCCCAGAGGCAGTTGGGCAGTTTTTGAAACATCAGCAAGCTAGCTGAATGTCCTGGTTGATGGTATGCGAAGGGACCAGCTCCTGAATGCAGCCACCCTTTCGTGTCGGGGCCATGCAGCCCTTTGGGAGTGCAGCGCCTGCCATGCAGGGATCAGCTTTCCCTACAGCCTTTTTGTCACTTCCCAGCCTAGGCCAGTGACTGGGAGGCGGGTTGTGGCCGGCCAGGGCCTCTCATTTTGCATGGAGATACCCCTGGTTTTGTTTCTTTCCTGGAATGAACAGACCCTCCCTCTGCCTCAGTCCCTCCTGGGTCTTTCCTCCGTGTTTCATTTGTGAAGCACCCGTGAGCACTTCTTTGTAAGGTCACATCTGGGCTCATGTTCTTAGGATCTTGTCTGGGTTTCTACTGAGCTGGCATCCCACACTCTTTACCAACCCACTCAGTCCATTTCATGATGCCCTATAGTGTTGTGCTTGGGTCTGGTTCTTCCAGAAAGTTCTGGGCAGAGAGCTGTTTCTAAGAAGCCCAGTGTCTGAGTGAGGGGCCCAGGGCAGCACCTGACTACATTTCTTCCCAAGTTTTTTGTATCAGCAGTACCCAAGTGACTCCACCAGGGACCCTGGTGCTCATGAGCATGTTTGTCTCCACGTTTGGGATGATCGAGAAGATGGATGTCTTAACGTGGTGCTTGTGAGCCAGGTCAGGGAAAAAGCAGAGACGTGGACCTTGTGTATTAAGTAAATAATCGGAGAGTCCTCTGCTCCTGATGCTGGACGGCAGGGACCCTTTCAGCTCAGAGCTGTTGGAAGAGGCACGCATAGATGGTGCAGATAATGGAGAGCAGGGCCCCCCTCTCCCTGCCCCGGGAGGAGGCCGGGGGATTCCCTCAGAGAAAGTTCTAGGCACTTCTGTTGGATATACAG
>NW_011494846.1:653324-668207 GCF_000754665.1 Bison bison bison | reverse complement strand
GTTCATCAGCTTCTTGATTTAAACACTTGAGTCTTTTTTTCCTTTTCCTTGAAGTGGTCTCACACGTACCGGGTGTGAAAGGTGGGGGAAAGAAGAAGCCGGCGCTGTCTCCCTGGGTGCCGGAGATCAGAAGGTGACAGGAACGTGACAGCATCAAGTTCGCGCTTCCACCACTGGCCGCGGGCTCGGCACCTCCTCCCCCTCTGCTTTCGCACGCTCCCCACTTCCTCCCCAGCCCCCGGCTTTCACACCGCTCACTGATGAGTGTCACCCTGGACCGGGGCTCACCTTCTAGCCCAGGAGGTACTGAAACCAGAGCCAGGACGTTCAGCTGGGCTCGAGAGCTGGGGAAGGGACCAGCCGTCTACAGAGGCAGGGTGGGCTGGTTGCCTTCTAGCACTAAGAAGAAAAGGGAGTTCAGCGCTGAAACTTGGCTGGTAGCAAGGGCAGCGCTCGGCCCGGCCGGAAGCTGTCATCAGCTTTCCATTGGGGACTGGTCATTGTTCTCTCTGGGCAGAGCTGAGCTCCAAGTATCGTGGTCCCTTCCCAGGCTTGGGGGCCGCAGCGTCCTGAGGCTCGTCTGGTGTCCAGAGATGGAGAGGTGCCCATCAAGGCCCCCAGCATCCCCGAGGTGCGTGGTCCAAGGGCTCCTGGCCCAGCAGGTGGTGGCACCTGCCTTCCTTTATTATCAAACGTGATGGTGACATCTGTGAAATGCAAGTAGTTCATGCATGTGTCAACTGAGTGTCCCAAGGACATCAGAGGAGTTTGCTAAGGAACAGTACTTTTTTTGTGTGTTGGAGTATCGCTGATTAACGATGTTGTGATAGTTTCAGATGAGCAGCAAAGGGACTGAGCCGTACGCATACATGTATCCATTCTTCCCCAAACTCCCCTCCCATCCAGGCTGCCCTGTAACACTGAGCAGAGTGCCACGAGCTGTACAGTGGGTCCTATTGGTTATCCATTTTAAATATAGCAGCGTGTACATGTCCATCCGAAACTCCCTACCTATCCCTTCCCCTGTTTTTCCCCTGGCAACCACAAGTTCATTCTCTAAGTCTGTCTCTTTCTGGAGTAACAGTGCTTTCAAAAATCGCGTTTTTAATCTTAGTTCAGTCTGGTCTGTTCACTCCCTTGAGCCTTGCAGTTTGTAATTTGGATTTTTTGCAGTTATCAGGTTTTCTGCATAAATGGCCAAAGCCTCCTTCCCAAACCTGTTTTCTCTTCCAAGGCTTGAGATTGTGGGAGACCCATGGCCTGGGTCCTGGGCGGCCCCCCAGAATGTAATGTCAGGATGATGAAGGCAAACTGGAGAATCTCCCTGTGCTGTGAGCCCCTGCTGTTGTGAGTGTGTTCTGTGGGTTCCCACATCACATGACATCAGGGCCATTTCCAGCTTGCTGTGGTTTCAAACCCTGCTTTCCCAGGGTCTGCTCATCACAACAACTGCACAAAGTAAATATTCTCATCCTGCTTTGCAGGGGAGAAACCTGAGGCCCAGAGAGGGTAAATAACCTGCCCTGAGACATGGAATAAAAAGAAATTGTTGAACTTAAACCCCAGTCCCTGGCACCAATCTCCCCAGGAGACTCAGCCGCCATCCCCAGAGCAGGAGAAAGATCCAGAAAACTTGTTGCCTTCGGTGGAGGGCTCTTGGTCCCCCACTCGAGCTTACTTCCAGTCCCGTCAGCCTTGTCAGGTGGGGAGTGGTCCCTCCTGGGTCTGCCGTGCCCGTCCCCCCGGAGCTTTGGGGGCGCTCTCCTGCCTGCTCTGGGCTCTGGCTGTGACCTGCCCTCTTGCATGCCTGCAGGACATGAGCTGGATGTTCATTCAGCATCAAGAGGGGCAGTATGCAGCTTCCCATGCTCTAAAGGGGCAGACAGTGCCCCCGCGATCCTTGGCTGCTTCAGGAAGCCAGAGGAGAGGTGGCAGTCATTTTACTGGGAGCTGGCGGGTCTGTGTCTTACCCCTAGTTGGAGCTTCCACACCACCTGTCACGCAGAGAACACAGTAGGAGCTGGGGAGGAGAGACCCGGGGTCTGCGGGACCCTGAGCCCCATCTGTGGCCGTTTCTGTGGCTTCCTGGTGCTCGTATCTCCTGTCTTGTAGGAGCAGGCAGGCCGGCCTGAGGCTTGCCTCTGTGTGGGCTTCTTGGTCCGGAACCCTCACGCAGGAGGCAGGTGGGTAGGAGCCAGCCCGACTCAGCTGCCCCCCTCATCAGATGGCGCCCCTCAGACTCGGTGCCTGTGCCCACAGCTGTGTGAGTGTGGTGGCCCAGACCCTTTTCCTCATTTCCGAGAAGACGTGGTGAACATGGAGGTCTTTTTCATTTCAATTTCTAGAAGAGCCACATGGAGCCTCTTCCTAGTTGGCTTTCTGTTGGTAGGGGCCAGGGCGGGCGTGCTCAGGTTGGGTGTACTGGTCAGGAGAATGCATGGTGTGGAGATCCGCAAGCTTTCAGACCCAAACGAGGACTGCAGCCTAGTTTCTCTCTCTCGGAGCAGCCCCACAGGCTCACAATCTTCAGATGGTTTTTATCCATTTTGATCTTTTCCCCCAGATATTTTAAAATTGTGGTAAAATATGCATAATGTAAAAATTACTGTCTTAACCGATTTAAGTGTACTGTTCAGTGGTATTCACTACATTCATAATGTTGTACAACCATTACCACCAACCATCTCCAGAACTCTTTCATCTTGTAAAAGTAAAGCTCAGTTCAGTTCAGTTGCTCAGTCATGTCCAACTCTTTGCGACCCCGTGGACTGCAGCACGCCAGGCTTCCCTGTCCATCACCAACTCCCGCAGCTTGCTCAAACTCATATCCATCGAGTTGGTGATGCCATCCAACCATCTCATCTTCTGTCGTCCCCTTCTCCTCCCACCTTCAATCTTTCCCAGCCTCAGGGTCTTTTCCAGTGAGTCAGTTCTTCACATCAGGTGACCAAAGTGTTGGAATTTCAGCTTCAGCATCAGTCCTTCCAATGAATATTCAGGGCTGATTTCCTTTAGGATTGACTGTTTTGATCTTGCAGTTCAAGGGCCTCTCAAGAGTCTTCTCCAACACCACAGTTGAAAAACATCAATTCTTTGGTGCTCAGCTTTCTTTATAGTCCAACTCTCACATGTGTACATGAAAACCATAGAAACTACTAGAAAAACTATAGCTTTGACTAGACAGACCTTTGTTAACCAAGTAATGTCTCTCTTAATATGCTATCTAGGTTATTAAACTAAAGGTCTGCCCCTAGTAAACAGTAACTCTCCATTTCCCTCTCTCTCCAGCCCCTGGCAACTACCAGTCTACTTTTTCTCTGGTTTTGCCTACTTTAAGCACCTCACATAAGTGCTAATAAGTGGAATTATATAACATTTGTGCTTTTGTGACAGGCTTACTTCACTTAGCAGGATGCCCTCCAGGTGCCTCCATGAGGGCAACTCATGCTGTAGCATGTGTCAGAATTCCATCTCTTTTTCAGACTAAATATTTCAGTGTGTGTATGTGTGTATATCACATTTTTTAATCTATTCAGCTATTGATAGGTATGTAGCTTGCTTGTACGTGCGAAATCAGTCTGTACAAGTCACTTCAGTCGTGTCTGACTCTCTGCGATCCTATAGGCCACAGCCCGCCAGGCTCCTCTGTCCATGGGATTCTCCAGGCAAGAATACTGGAGTGGGTTGCCATTTCCTTCTCCTGAAGAGCAACAGGTTGCTTGTACCTCTTATGAATAATGCTGCAGTGAAAGTCAACGCGCAAATACCTCTTCAAGACCTGGTTTTCCATAAATTTGACTGTATACCCAGAAGTGGGTCAGATGAGCTTCTGAGCCATTTTCTGCTCCTCTGAATCTTATATTAGCTCAGGTCTGGTGGAACGTGAGTCTTAGAGTCATGGCCAATGGTCTGGCCCCTGACACCAGACTGCCTGCATTTTAATCTTGGCCCTGTCTCTTAAGAGTTTTGGGGCTTTTGGCAAGTGACTTAATCTTTCCAACCTCAGTTTTCCCATCTGTAACATGATGACAAGGGTAATATGTAACTCAGAGGGTTGTGAAGAGGACTGAAAGTGTTAATATGTATCAAGTCCCAAGAATGCTGCTTGGCCTGTAGTAAGTTATTTAAGTTTTAGAGCTGCTACATTATTGTTATTATGCTTGTTATTAATATTATAATCTTCATACCAGTGTGCTCACAGGTAGTTCCCTAGATTGGATGGTTACATCTAAAACATTTAAAAAAGAAAAACTTTGTAAAACTTCAAAATGATGAAGATATATAAAAGGAAGACATTTTTCTAATGCTCTCTGAATTAATCAGAGGTGATCACAATTTTCCAGCAACTCAATGGTAAAGAATCCACTTGCAATGCAGGACACCCAGGTTTGATCCCTGGGTCGGGAAATACCCGACCTAAGAAATGGCAACCCACTCCAGTACTCTTGCCTGGAAAATCCCATGGACAGAGGAGCCTGGTGGGCTACAGTCCATGGGGCTGCAAAAGAGTCAAGCATGACTTAGGGACTAAAAAAAGGATCATAGTTCTTCTTCGTATTTCCTTCTATACATTTTCAAGACTGCTTTCAGCAGACCTGCTGTGAGGGGAATGGTGGCCCCTCAGACACCACTTTTTTGTGAGAATCACATTTGTTCCCATGCATGTGCTTCATCTAGGAGAATCTATATTTAAAACGGCATTAGATGTAGGGCAAATAGCCAGTTAAAGCAAGTTGAATGTAAACTAGTTCCTTGGGTAAAATCTCCAGTCACACTCATTCACACAGTACGCCCTGCGAGCTGACTGTCCGGAACTGTCAAATCAGGGAACGGTCTTCCCACCAGAGCACCTCCTGTTTCCACCAAGAAGAAAATTCTTGCTAAGAACCCTTGGCCTCTGGTTCTCTGAAGCTTTCAGGAAAGCCTTTTGTTTAAACAAAGGAACCAGCCCACTGGTATCTGGGTGAACACCTGCTTCCTTCTGAGATGGAAATGATCTGAATCGAAAGGAAGGTAGCTTTCTTTTCTCTTTCTGTGTTCACATCCACCTGGAACAGTGCATGACTTCCTTGTGGAAGGTCGCGGTGTAGATCTGGACATGTCGCTGCTTTTTGGGGAGCGTCTACTTCTGTCCAGGGGAGGCATTTAAACTAAGTTCTGAGCAAGTAGGGAAGTGAGAGGATGAAGGGGGGTGTTTATTGGGTGGCTTCTGGGGTTGGAGCTGGGGAGGACATGGGGACTCTGTGATGTATCTTGGGGACACTGAACATCACTTGCTAAACCTCAGCACCCTCCTCTGTGTTGGGGGGGTGGTCTCTCTGGTCCCTTCTAGCTATGACATTCTCTGCTGTCTTTTATGCTTCAGAGCATCTCACCGGGTGGCATGAGTTCCATGGACCTCTGGTTCCACCTGGGCTTTTCACAGCATCACAAACCATACAGATGAACTTAATGTTCTTCTTGTTGTCATTTCAACCTAAGGATTGAGTCGCAGCCTTAAGTGCAGGAGGGCATGGTTAGTGAAAGTGGAGACTGTGCGTGTGTGTCTGTGCACTTGTGCGTTCAGCTGTGTGCTTGTGTGTATGTGTGCCGGTGTGTGATTGGCATGTTGGTGAGTAGGTCTCTGTGTATGTGTGCACATGTTCCTGTGTGTATGTGCACAGGTGACGGAGGAGGGTCCCAGCCAATCCCTAGTTTTCTGAAAGCCTGTTGATTTGTGCTTTTCCTTCCTTGGGCAAGAATACTGGAGTAGGTAGCCATTCCCTTCTCCAGGGGGATCTTCCCAATCCAGGCATTGGACCCAGGTCTCCCACATTGCAGGCGGACTATTTACCATCTGAACCACTGGGGAAGCCCATTTCTCCTCAAGGAAAGTATACCTTATAATTTCAGATTTTGCCCCCTGATATTTCCCAGAGGAAGAAACCTGTCGTTGATTGTCTCACTGCAGGTTGCTATGTCTGATTGGTTGACAGCCCTGGAGAAAGGCTATACTTACCTAGCAGACCTTCTGGACTCTCACTGGAGACCCTCTGCAGACAGGAAGGGCTTCTGACCCAGTAACCTAAATAGTCGCTCCTGTGACTTTCATCTCAGTAAAGGCACAAATGTGTTAGATGCTAAAAATGCCGATTGAATTGTGGAATGATTTTTTTTTTAATCTGCCTCTCAGAGGGAAGGCTAAGAAAGACTGATAAGACAGCAGCACAGGTAGAAGGGACAGAGCTTGTGGGGGGACAGCCTTTTGTGCACTTGCAAATCCAGGGCTGGGGGAGGTAGGAGAAGATAGATGGGGCGTCTCTGAAAACACAGATGCATAGACTGTCTCCTGCTGAAGGGTAATTGTCTAGTTTTCTTTTCCTTGGATTTTTATAGGCATGTGACTGCACCAATATGGGGAGGGAAAAGAAAGCTTAAAGTATGCATCCTACAGTGTACCACACTTTATTTACTCACAATAAGATGTTATATATATATATATACCTTATGGAGTACTTCCTGTGTGCCAGGCACTGGGCTAAGAACTTTTGTTTTTATGATTTTTGAAAAATGTTTCTTTTATATTAGTTAATGGGTGTTTTTATGTGTATTTGGTCACGTCCAACTCTTTAGACCCCATGGACTATGGCCTGCTCGGCAACTCTGTCCATGGGATTCTCCAGGCAAGAATACTGGAGTGGGTTGCCATTCCCTTCTCCAGGGGATCTTCCCAACCCAGGGATCAAACCCATGTCTCCTTTGGTGCAGGAGCATTCTTTACCAGTGAGTCACCTGGGAAGCCCTATTTTGAATTAGAGTATCATTGATTTACAATATTGTGTTAGTTTCAGGTGTATAGCAGAGTGATTCAGTTAGACATAGATTGTATCTATTCTTTTTCACAAGCTTTCCCCATTTGAGTCGTTACAGAATACTGAGCAGAGTTCGCTGTTGGGCTAAGAATTTTATGTGAGTTATCAGTCCTAGGTTGTTTCCAGCTTTTTTCTATTATAAATTGTACTTAGATGAATATCTAAGCAAAGAGCTTTTTGCCTGGTTTGTACATCCTGTTTAGAGTGAATTCTTCTAAACGCAATTACTGGGCATGGAATTTAAAAAACTACTCTTAAAACACACTGCTGTATTGCTGTAGTGCTGTGTCACACTTCCATGTGGAGGAGGGTGGCCCCGTGCCTGCTTCCTCCTAAAGACTCGGAAAGTCAGCCCCTTTGTTGAAGGAGAGGTGTGTCAGCCTGCTGTGTAAACTCCTAAAAGTTTAGATGCCTGACCAAGTTTATTCCAGACTTAGAGCGCGCAGCTCTTTAACTCCACTTCTGTGTGATACAAATCAGTGGCACGTGCTTCTCTGGTGGCCCAGTGGTTAAGAAGTTGCCTGCCAGTACAGGAGATGCGGGTTCAGTCCCTGGGTTGGGAAGATCCCCTGGAGAAGGAAATGCAACCTACTCCAGTATGCTTGCCTGGGAAAATCCCATGGACCGAGGTGTCTAGCGGGCTACAGTCCATGGGGTCACAAAGAGTGGACACCACTGAGTGACTGAGTACAGCCACGTTGGGATGAGAAAACACACACACCCTTGCTCTCACGGAGTTGGGATGTTGAGCCCCGGAGGCCCTGCCCCTCCGGGAAGTCAAGGTCCGATCTCACCCCCTTGGCCTCTCCCCTAGGCCTTGCAGCCGTGTTCCCTGCAGCTTGGTTGTGACCCTTCAAACGCAGGGCTGTGTGGACAGACTGGAGGGTGTTTATTCGGAAACAGGCCTATGAACCCAGAGGATCCAACTGGCCTTGGGTTCTCCAGTAAAAAATGGTCTTTTCTTCATCCAGACCTAGTTTTTTTTTTTTTTTAAAGATGTGGGTTCAGTTCCATGCAGGCCAATAAGCCTTCTGCATGCTGGTTGTTGTCACTGGAGACGAGACAGCAGACAGACCAAGTCCTGCCCACTTGGAGCTGAGAGCTGCCAGTGGGGGAGGAGGAACCCCGAAGGGGTTATTGCAGCCCCTCAGCTGGGATGGGTGCCTTGTCTGAGAGCAGAGCGGGGAGGGGTCAATGATGGGGCCATGGGGACGCGGGTGGGGCTGGCTCCCTTGGGCCCTCTGACCCTCGAGTGGAGATCTGCAGGAAGCCAGACCGGCGACTGCCTGGGTACGTTCACAGGTTGGATGCCGCGGGTGGGGCACAGCCAGCACAGAGGGCTGGGAGCCAGTTTCAGATGCTCCGTGACAGGGGAGCCCGGGGGGCAACAAGGGAGAGAGCGGCTGGGAGAGTCAGAGGAGGGGGGTCGGCTCTTGGGGAGGGAGGTACCGTGGACACCCGGGAAGCCACGGCGAGGACTCAGATTCCGTGTTAGATGCCCTGCAAAGCCGCCGGAGGGTCAGGATGGTGATGTGACCTGGTGCCCTGCTTCACACCCTGGGTTAGCTGAGGGCAGGGGCGGAAGCAGGGAGAGCTACCGCTCCTGCCACGGTCCCGGGGCAGAGGATGGTGGCAGAGTGGGACGTGAGGAGTGGTCCCAGGCAGCACACCAAGGAGCGAGTTCAGACGTCGCTTGCCTTCACTCCATCCCTCAGAGTAGACCTCCGGAAACTTTCCCTCCCCGCCCTGGTGAAGAGCAGGAACTTCTAAAACTATCTGTTCCCTCTTCGGAATCATCATCTCCAAGCCTCAGCCACATTCCTTGCCTTTTGGAAGGACACCTTTCTCTCAAATTGTCACGAATCTTTCTTTCCAAGTTCTTTCTTCAACAGGAAATGCAGGAGAAGTCCAACATAGCAGCCCAGGCTTGAGTCTGAACCATCTGTCTGTTTCCCCCCATGCCAAGCCTTCTGCTGGATGGGAACTTAAGAAAACACCCCACAAAACCAGGAACCACCTGCCAGAGCTCCGTAACTATACAGTCCGGCCAGAAAACACACAACAGACAATCGTTGGGACGCATTTTGAATGCCCCGTGAGCTTCAGCACCTGTTGGGCTTCCTCCTAGGGCTCTGCATTATTGATGAGCTTAGTAGAAAGGGCTGAGAAACAGTTCCCGGTATTCAGGAAGATATAGAACAGGGCTCAGGAGACCTTGCTGTTCTTTCCAGCTCTGCCAGATGTGTGCCTTTCGAGCATCATCCTTGCCGGGTCTGCTCCTTCATCTTGAATAGGAGTCCTGGACAGCTTGGTTTCTAAGATACCTTTTGGCTTTAACATCTTTTGATTCCAAGGAAGCTTTGAATAAGAAACAAGAAGCGGTGGTGACTGATGAACCCAGTATTGTGGATTTAGGAGAGAGAGTCCTTCCAGTGGTGGTATGGGTTTGAATTTAGGCAAACTTCTCGGTGCCACTTTTTAGGGCGTCCACATTAATAATTTTCGAGATGTCAGGGGCTGCCTGACTTGGCTTATTCTGTTAAAGGAAGGATGAGCAAACTGAAGACAAGGGTTAAAAAAAAATTAAATTTCTTCTGTGCTAGGGGAATCATCCACATGGCTGCATATTCCACAGAAAGACCTAATTTGATCAGCTCTGTGTCAGTCAGACTCTGTGTCTGGGTTGGACTTGTGCATCTCAGAAGAGAAATTAATGAGACAGGGATAATTATCCACCAAGAAGTGACAGTTTCCTGCAGTTCCAGCCTTCATTTTTTTTTTTTTTTTCTGTCCATTTCCCTATTTTCTTATTTATAGTCTTGCCTGTCTCCTGCAGTGGCTTTGGTGTAGATTTTAGAGTAGGTGAGTGGCTGGCTTCTAAAAACGACAGCCTTAGTTCAGGTCTGTGGCTGCAGCCAGATCAGGGAAGCTCGATTGATGCCTTTCTCTCTCCTTGCCTACAGGTCAGACCGTCCTGCCAGGCTCGAGAGGATGGGGGACCCAGGGCATTTGTAGGAAGTCCCTTTCTCTTTTCCCCTTGTTTTCATTTCCTCATTGTGCCTGCTGCTTACTGTTGTGAAATTCACCTGTACATTGACAAGTGGGGTCCACCTCTTCCTGACTAAAATGAGTGTGTGTGCTCTCCACTGAGGGTAGATTATACTCTTTCAACTTAATCATCTCCCAGCAGGCTCCCAAACCAGACACATGTTATTGTTTCAGCAATGATGTGGTGATGGATGGCATTATTCAAGCTGTGCTGGAAAGTACTCCATGTCCCAGGATTTCTTTACCTGCTGCATTTATGAGAAGCTGTCCCCGGGCTGACGGCTTTGTTGCTGTTTTGAGCTGACCTTGTCCTGGGTCTTTGTCTGACGGGCTGAGTATCGCCGTCTGTACCAGTGGCATCGCTGAATTGGTAACAGCACTGGTACTTTGTGCCTCTAGGTTTGTCTCCTGGCTTTGTTCTTGGTTGTTGTTGATCAGTCATTAAATCATGTTCAACTCTTTGTGACCCCACGAACTGCAGCATGCCAGGCTCCCCTGTCCTTCACTATCTCCCAGAGTTTGCTCAAATTCACATCCGTTGAGTCAGTGATGCTATCTAACCATCTCATCCTCTGCTGCCCCCTTCTTCCTTTGCCTTCAATCTTTCCCAGCATCAGGGCCTTTTCTAATGAATTGGCTCTTTTCATGAGGTGGCCAAAGTATTGGAGCTTCAGCATCAGTCCTTTCAATGAATATTCAGAGGTTGATTTCCTTTAGAATTGATTGGTTTGATCTCCTTTCAGTCCAAGGCACTCTCAAGAGTCTTCTCTAGCACTATAGTTCAAAAGCATCAATTCTTTGGCGCTCAGCCTTCTTTGTGGTCCAGCTCTCACATCCATACATGACTACTCGAAAAACAATAGCTTTGACTACATAGACCTTGGTCAGACTTGCTCTTGGAGCTGCCTTAAATCAGTTGGACTACTGGGCAGTTGTCAGGTTGTTTTGGAGACTATTTCTAGCCTCAGCCTTTGGCAGTAGGAGTACCCAGCATGGAGTCCTAGAGTACGCTGGCGTGCAGGGTAACCTAGCCATGCTTCTTATTGAATACATTGTCCTTCAGAGTGTCACGTCTATAGTTGGTGCTTTATAAACAAGTTGACTAATTGAGTTAATCTTGTGCTTTGGTTAAATGACAATCGTGGAGATGATAATTACGATCGTGTAAGTGGTTGGAGAACTACTGCAGCGGTCATTCATCCTACCAGAGAAGCCTGACCGCTCTTGACTCTCATGTACATCTCCAGCCTGCCCACCTTTCTGTCCCATGGTACCCATCATTGCCGTGTTGCTTAGACAATGTACGTAAAACTCTTACTGCAAAGCCTGGCACATGTGGAGTACTCAATAATGGAGAGATATAAATGTTTGCCGTGAATAATTGAAGAAAGTATAATACGGCTATTAAAACCTTTCAGAGCCTTCCCATCGCCCTTAGGATCAGGACCAAACCTCCTTCTGAGGCCGACAGCTCCATCTGCAGCCCGCTCTCCCTCTTCACTTAGGGACACTTTTCCTCTGTGATGACTTAACTTACTGGCTAGATTGACCTTCTGTCATGCTTTGGACCTGCCACGCTTCCACACCCCAGGACCACCCTGTGTGCTGTCCCTCTTCTCTCACTTTTTCGCATCCTTAAGATTTTAGCTTAAATGTCACTTCAGCGAGGGCTTCCCTGGTCTCGCTGTTGACAGTATGTCCCCTCTCTTTATACTCTGTCACAAACTGCGTTTGATTACTTCCCAGACCTTCCACGACCTGAAATGCCGTCTCTTTCTGTTTACTTGTTTCTCGACTGACTCCCCAGCAAGACCCTAAGTTCCAGGAGGAAGGACAGGCACATGTTTGCCTGGCACATGGCTGATGCTAGACACACAGGGTCAGTGTTTGTCGAATGAATGAATGAATAGAAAACTGAACACTGATCCTAATAAGCGTCCAGATAACGATGCGAATGATGGGGTAGGCGAGTGGCCTTCATGTGCCAAACGCTAAACTGCGTGCTTTGCGTTCATCGTCTCGTTTAGCCCTTTCCATGGTCCAAAACATCTTTCTTTGCCTGCTGAGGAAGTGAACCGTCAAAGTCACCTTGCCCAGATAGTGAAGCCAAACCACACAGGTTCTGCTCTGTTACTTAAAGCCACATCGTCCCCACTCCACTGTGGTCCCAGACGTGGGCAGATGCCCCACCTCGAGGGAAGGTGAGGATGGGAAGCTGTCCCGGGTCTGCCTCTGCCTGCAGGGCTGCACCACCCCTGGTGGCATCCAGGTGCTGAGAGCTTTGGGTTGTGTTCTGAGCTTGGGTGGCCAACATGAGGTGGGTGGAGGGGGTGGGCTGACTCCACCATGCTGCCTTCATGTCCAGAGAGAGAACGCCCTCCCGCAGAGGGGATGTCAGGGATGAAGGTTCTCAGTGGGTGGAAGGGCAGGGCAGACAGGCTGCAAAGAAAGGTCACGTTTCCCGTAAGCAGGCATGTGCTAGAGCGATCTTGTGAGGAGACACGTGTGTTCAGGTTCTGGGAAGGGTGGAAGAGGGTTTGGGGATCAACTCTTAAGAGGACATGAGAAGGGAGGGTGTCTGGGTCCAGCCCCTGAGGCGTATTTTAAGTGTCCTTCCCAAGAAGGGCCACAGCGTGGGGGAGTGACCTGAATCCAGGCCGTGAAGAGCGAGTCCTTGTAGTAGACAGGTGGGCTCCTTCCCTGCTGCTGGGTGTCCTGGGACGTCGTCCCAGTGCCCTTTCCCTTCAAGGCTGAGTCTGTTCCCTGCTTGGACACTGCAGCTGCTGGTCACCCTCGGGCACAGCAGGCGGCCTTCTGCTTCTAACCCTGTGAGCTGGGGTGACAGCGGCCGACACTCTGAGTTTCGGCCTTTTCTGGCTAACACCATATTCGTGGCATTCTAGGGCCTCTCCCTCCCTTGCCTTTTTTTTTAAAAACAAATTGAACTGTAGTTAATTTACAATATTACGTTACTTTCAGGTGTATGGCAAAGTGATTCAGTTATACATATATATTTATTCTTCTCCACAGTAGGTTATTATAAGAGACTGAATATAGTTCCCTGTGCTATTCAGTAGGTCCTTGTTGTTTATTTGATACCTAGTTGTGTGTCTGTTAATCCCAAGCTTCCCGGTTTATCCCTACCCAACTCCCTTTCCCCTCTGGTAACCCTGGTTTATCTTCTTGACTTGGTTTTCTATGTCTGTGAGTCTGTTTCTGTTACATAAATAACCTCCCTCCCTTGTCTTGTTTAAAATTAAAATTCCTTGCTCTTACTGAATCTGTCTCCTGCCTCAGACTGAATATCCTGATTGCTGGCATCAGCTGAGGGACACCGTGTACAAGTCTAGGCCCATGGTCTTGACAGCTGACGTGTATCAGGCACTTCCTGCGTGCCAGGCCCTTTCCACGACCACCAGTGACGTGGATGCTGTTTATCTGTCTCCATGGACAGCTGGGGTTGTGGAGGCCCCGGGGATCCTGTGAGAAGGGCCTCAGGTCACGCACATAGCGAGTGGCGATGCCGGGGTTTGCTCTCAGACTCACTTTCCCCGACCCCGTGCTGGGAAGGGTGTCGGGCCAGAGACAGCCGTGACCACCCTGGGCTGCCAAACACCCCTCCCACCCCGTTTCAGAGCAGCAGCTCGGCTGGTCCGCCTGTCCTGTCTCTGCTGGCTAGCTGTGTTTAGCTGGGTGGATGTGCGGCGGGGCTGGCTGACTCGGGCGCTCTCCGAATTCTTAAGCACTGATGCCTGTGTCACGCGATCTGGGCCTCCATCCTGTGTGACCGCACTGCCATCTCCAGTCGTTCCCAAATATGCACATGCCTTCTTCCCGTCCACAGGGCAAGATGCTAATGAACAGGGCCATGCTTTGTCTTTCTCTGCTAGTCTCCCTAGAGCCCCTGGCATATTAGGGCGTGCTTAGAAATGCTTCAGTGCCAGTTAGCCTGACCAGGGGACAGAGAAGACTCCTCTTAGGTGGAAGGCTTCTACAGGTAGACAAAAGTTGCATCGGACTGGTGTTAACAAGTCCAGTGGTATTAACAAGTTTTGGGACTGGTATTAACAAGTCCTTCTCTGTTTGTAGAACAAATGTGATTTGCTTTGGCAACTGTTAAGCAGAGGAAAACATCACCTGTAGACCCCAGAACCTGATTTCTGGCATGTTTTAGGGGCTGATCCATCTCATGCCTTCTCTTTTTTTAATTAAAAAAAAAAACAAAATACTTATTTGGCCACACTGGGTCTTAGTTGTGGCATGCGAGACCTCATTTCCTGACCAGGGATGGAACCCTGGCCCCTGCATTGGGAGCGTGGAGTCTTAGCCACTAGACCACCAGGAAGGTCCCTCTTATACCTTTCCTACTGGCCTCTTTGTAGTGAGCATCTTTGTGCTGCGTAATTCCCAAAGGCACTTCTGTTCTCAGTAATCTGTTCGAAAGACAGAGCCAAACTGAACTGGTTTGCTCAGCGGAGTCTTGGGGGCTGATCCGCCAGTTTGTTTGTTCGCTTCTGCAGTGGGTTGGTTCACCCACGTGGTTGTTTGAGGGGAGCGCAGGCTGTTGGACAGGCTGGGCGGTGGGAGCTGGTGTGGCCTTGGTGGGAGGGGACAGTTGCATGCTTCAGAGCGGTGTTTTCCTTCCCACCCCCAGTTTGGCCAAAGAATGCTCAGACATTCTTTTCAGGTTGCCTCACCCTTGGCTTACTTTGGATAACGAGAGTAAAGAGCTGAATTCCTGCCATGTGGGAGCTCCCAGCGCTTCTGGACTCGATGCCTCTGTGGGTACTCCATTAGAAAATATTTTGATCATTTGTCCTGGACCAGACCTCTTCTTTTGATTATCCTTGGCTGACGAATGCATGGTTGTTACTCTTCATTGTCCTGGCAGATTCTGGCCAGGCTCATGTACCTTGATGGAAGGAGAGTGGAGACCACTGATAGCTAAACAGTCCCCAGCAAGCGGTGACCTACGCCCCCCGCC
>NW_011494846.1:638258-653224 GCF_000754665.1 Bison bison bison | reverse complement strand
CCTGCCGCCTGTCCCCGGGAAAATTTGTGAGCCTGAAAGTTTGCCTCTGGTTCCCTTCTCCAGTGTGTAAGGGTCAGGGCACCGCGGGCAAACGCCCCACCAAACCATGTGGCCGGAAACCTACGAGAGAGAGACCGTGCCAGGAGATAGCAGAACGTAGTCTTGGTGGCAGACTTTGGGGGGACGTGATGGCCAAGGCTAACGTGATGACAGAGCCTGGGGCAGGGGGGCCATCAGCCTGGGTGCGCTCGGTGCTCTAGTGCAACTTCTTGCCCAGTTCAGATTTCCCTGGGCTTCTTGTGCCTACAGGGGCTGCCACTGAGGCTGCCAGGACTGACCAGTGCCCAGCAAACAGCGTGCTTGTCGTCATAGCAACTGTGTCACATCCCTCAGATGCTACACTCTCTGAGGCAGACAGGATCCCAAGGGCTTCTCAGATGCGGATTTGGTGGCAGCCTTGCTCGGAGGAGCCCCCTTCACCTCTTCACTGTTGCAACTTTCATGCTTCAAAGAAAGGAGGCAGAAGTACTCAGATGTTGTGGGGCTCTGGGCTGTGTGAGCCCAGAAGAGGGGGTACGATGAGGGGAGTGGAAAGCAGACACGTTCTCGTAGATTGTGCATCCAAAGGCTGATTCTCTCATCCAAGGACTGGCAGCACTGGAATAAGACTAATAAGAGGTGGGGAGGGGCCGAATGTTAAAAATACTTTATATCTGATATCACCAATCAGATGCAGTGCTGGCTCTGCTTCCACGTGGATTCACACGGGCTGAACATCAGTTCTGCTAAAGTAATAGTCAACCTTTGTGTGTCTTAGTTTGCCGGGGTCGCCATGACAGAGTACCGCAGATGGAGTTGCTTCAGCAACATTTATTTCCTCACGGTCTGATAGCTATAAATCTGAGATCAAGGTGTTGGCATGGTTGGTTTCTTCTGAGGCCTCTGCCCTTGGCTTGTAGACAGCTACCTTCTCCCTGTGTCTTCATGTGGACTTCCTTCTTTACACATCTGTGTCCTAATCGCTCCATCTTTTAAGGGCACCAGTCATGCTGGGTTAGGGCCCACCCCCATGACTAATTACCTCTCAAAAGACCCTGTCTCCAAGTGCAGTCACATTCTGAGGTCCTGGGGGTGAGGACGTCCGCATCTGAATTTGCGGGGACACAGTTTGACCCATAACGCGCATTACGGGCTCCGTGATATTAGTGGTATTAGTGGTCCTTGTGGCCCTTCCTGGGTCCTGGAACTGTGCTCAGCACTCCTTGAGGACCTTCTCCTCTAATCCCTGCAATAGCTCTAAGGTAGCTATGAGTATTCACCCCATTTTACAGAGGAGGAAACAAGGGCACGAAGAACTTGAGAACGCAGCAGAGCCAGAACTGGGCACCCTGGTTCTAAAGTCCGTGTGCTGAGCGTCTCTGTGCAGCCTCGGAAACAAAGGCTTAGCCCACTTCTCTGACCAGAGGCTGTTGGGGGGAAGTCTCACTTTAATTTGTTGGGAGAAGAAAACGCCGAGATGTTCTTTCACCCGCACGCATGGTTCCTCCCGCAGGCTGGGAGGACAAGCCTTTGTCTGTGGGGCCATCTGCCAACCTTTCTGTGCAGCAGGAGGTCAGGGGAGAACCGGCAACCGGGGTGTCTGTGCATCCTCACCCCGTGGAGGACGAGGCGGGCCGACGGCCAGAGGCCAGCCCAGAGCTGCTATTTTCACAGCTGACTTCTCTGGTCCTAGGCGTCCCTTTGCCTGGAACCTTCCCTCTGTTGCTCCTTGTTCCTTCTGGCAGGGCTGGGAGGCAAGGCCAGCGGCTGAGAGGGCTACAGGTGAGCTTGGCTGTTGGGAGGGCCCTAGCTGTGCCTGGTGAGAGCTTGAGGCCTTACTGTGCTAGAGGGTACGAGGCCCTGGTTACTTTGAAAGCATTTCCGCTGTCACCTTCAAGTCAAGGTGCTTTGAAGAAAGATGGGCGCTTAGTTGCCCAGACAGAGGGTGATGGGTGGGGTTGGGGGGTAGGTAAGGTTTTGGTTCTCAGTGTCAGGGCAGCCAGACATGTCTTTTCTTCCCACCCTTCTCTTCCTCCTTCACTCTTTCTCTCCTTTTTCACCCAGACTGGTCAGGCCTCCTCCAGTCTCTGCCGGGAGCCCCCCGACACGAATCCTGCGCTTTCACACTATTCCCCACTTTCCTCCTGCCAGCATCCTTGGTGACCAGCACCCTCCTCTCCACCTTCCTTGTTACTGTCAGAATTTACCAGCACTGCGTACATGCTCCCTTCTTCAGAGGTCAGCTAATCCACCCAAATGCAGGGTGAACCACCCTGGGTATTAGAGCCTAGCCCTGGGGAACTGAATCCAGAGCACGCCTCCCTTATCTCAACTGAAGGGATGTCTCCAGAATGTCAGGGCAAAGAGTTCAGACCTCTTAGGCCCTGGGATTTTACTTGCCTGAGTTAACCTACCTTTTTAAAGATGGCTCAGTGGGTAAAGAATCCGCCTGCAATGCAGGAGACACAGTTTCGATCCCTGGGTCAGGAAGATCCCCTGGAGGAGGAAATGGCAACTCACTCCAGCATTGTGTGGAGAATCCCTTGGATAGAGGATCCTGGCAGACTATAGTCCAAAGGGTCACAAAAGAGTCGGATATGACTGAGTGACTAACCACACACCTGCCTTTCTGACGTCATCTGCCTCAGTTGGCCTTGGACGCCCATCCTGCCTTCAGAATCCTGCCGGGCTCAAAACGTGAATCTTTTCAGGAACTCAGCAGGTTCTGTTTCATTTCAATTTCTTTCTTATCTGTCGAGTTCCAGTACTGGAATCCTCTTTACTAAAGCTGCTGTATGGTAAACTGACTCTTAAGCTACTTCTTACCTATAAATCTACCCCTCTTCCTACATAAAACCACTGGATAGCGGCCACATAACTTAGTGATGGGTGTTTGATGGGACTCAGAGTTTCATTTTCCTCTTCGGGTTTTTCTGGGTTGTTGACAAAAACAAATTAATAAATATGTGCCATTGCTCCAAAAGGCTTTAGAAAAGCCCCTGATGCTGGGAAAGATTGAAGGCAAAAGGCAATAAAGTCATCCCCAGATAAGCGAACATTTCAGTAAGCACATGTCTCAGCCCAACCGAGGTGGACACTGAAGACGCTGAAGGTGAAGAGCCCAAGGTCTGTGCCGGCCTCACGCTGTCTGCCGTTGATGACATCTCTTGTTTGCTTGTGGCAGGATTTCATTCCGACCCACTGTCTTACTTCCCTTCATTTCCTGAGTTACTCTTCTGAGCTCCTTCTCGTGGCCGCCTTCTCTTTCCTCCCAGCCAGGTTCACATGGGCAGACTCTCACAGGCAAATATAAACCTTTACTGGAAGAAAAAGTAACAGTAGACAAAATACCTTCTCGTCACAATTAACAGTGGTTTTTCTTTTTTTTCTGTAAGCGAAATGTGCCCCTTATCAAACTTCTGCTTCAAACCAGAAGGAGAAACCAGAGGAAGCTGGCTTCGCTGCCCGAGATAAGGTGCTTGCTGTGTTGTGCAGCAGAAAATGTAATTAGGCGCAAGCAGATGATGGGCCCTGCCTGCCTCCAGCCCGAGGAGGAAAGGCAGTTAACCTCCGCCTGCCTAACTGGGGCCCAAGGTCATGTTCAATTGTGTTCTGACCGGGCAGCTATTTCCCCAGCTGGAGAGCGAAACTGTCAGTTCAGAAACATTCTCCACCTGGAGACAAACGCTCCTGGGGGGCGCTTGGCGGCTCTCCCTTCTGTGGTGTCGGGTAGCGAAGGGCACGCTTCTCGCATACCTTCGCTGGATCACAGTTTATCTGGGAGCGAAGCCAAGCGCTCCATCCTTTGGGACCTGACCCAAGAAGAGAGCTTCTGTGAACTTCTGCTCTCTGGTTGGGCAATCTTGGAGAGTTGGTTGGGAGGGTGTGAGGAGGGAGGGAGTCGAGTCAGAGTCACCCTATCTATTTCATCACCAGCCACGTTAGACAAAGGGTTTGTGTCTGCAGTCCTCTCCTGGTGGAGGAGCTCAGTGACTCAGGAAAAGCTGTCTGACAAATCCTGTTGCAATAGCTTATCCTCTGAACCCCATTGGTTTCATCATAATTTTCCTCCAAATTAATGTCCCCCCAGTTTTCCTTTTGCTACATAGAGCCTCCTGGCTACACTGAAGGTATTTATACAAAACCCAACTTCTGCTTTGAGAAGGTTTTGATGCTAAGATAAGTCATCTGAACTTGGCCATCTTGGACAGTATTCTCAGCCATTGCAACAGGGTGTTGCAAAGACACTCCAAAGAGAGGAGACAAACGGCTTTGTTTTTAATATGATTCCTTATTCAAGTGTTTAAGTCAGTCTGGCCAAGACGTGCTGCTCTGTGTCCAGCCTGGAGTAAGCAGCGTATAGAGGGAGGTGGAGACAAAAGTAAGTGAGGAAAAAAGATGTATCTTTGCATCCCAGGAGCCTGTAATCTTGTCAGGGATGTGGGATTCTTCAGCAGTAAGAGGCAGGAAGAGCCAGAGGCTGGCTTCTCAGAATGAGAGCCAAATAGTGGCTGTATGAGGGTTCTCTGGAGAATCAGAACTGATTGGAGATAGATTTATATCTGTGTCTATACCCATCTATATCTCATAGTATGGTGTAATTAGACAACGCCTTGTCTGTTTCCCCATTGACAGGATCACTTATTACACACCACTTTTATCTCCAGCTTCTGGAGATAAAAGCCCTGTCTCAGCCCATGGGTCTCAGCAAATATTATAGGTGTAGCACAGACTCCTGGTTATCCCTCCCCTCCCCCAAGTCAGTTCTCTCCTTCTTCTTTAGTCACAGAACCATCAACTTTTAGCCGGACCCATGGTTGCTGAGAGTTAAAAGAGAGATGGCTCATAGGAGATTAGGATACACAATTACAGAGGCTGAGTCCCAAAGCTGCAGTCAGTAAGCTGGAAACCCAGCAGAGCCAATGATGTAGTTACAGTCCAAGTCCAGTGTAAGTTCTAGTCTGAAAGCCAACAGGCTTGAGATTCAAGAAAAGCTGATGATATGTGAGTCCAAAGGCAGGGAATGACTGAGGTCTCAGCTCAGAGAGTCAGGCAGGAGGAGATCCCACTTATCCAGCATTCAGACTGAGGACTTCAGTTCATTAGATGAGGCCCACGCACATTAGGGAGGACAATCTACTTTGCCCAGTTCAGTTTAGAGGTTAATCTCATCCAGAAACACCGTCCCAGATACCTCAGAATAAACTTTGACCTCATATCTGGGTGCCCTGTGGCCCAGTCAGATTGACACATAAAATAACCATTGCTGTGGGGTTCTCTGTTTTAGGGGTATTGTCCTTTCTTTTCTTCAACAAATCTAAGCATGTAATTTTAGCTGCTGCTGCTGCTGCTAAGCCGTTTCAGTCGTGTCCGACTCTGTGCGACCCCATAGATGGCAGCCCACCAGGCTCCCCCATCCCTGGGATTCTCCAGACAAGAGTACTGGAGTGGGGTGACATTGCCTTCTCTGGTAATTTTAGCTACCATAACCCAGTTTTCCAAAATAACAGTTTGTTCTTACACAGCAGCCCCTCTGAAAGAGGTCTGATGTTCCACACTGCCTCTGTCTTTTTGCACCACCATCCCTGGGGTGTTGTTTTTGGCTTCGTGGCCCAAGATGGCCTCACCTCTGTCAGTATTCACACAGGAAGGGGAGAGATGGAGAATTGCACCATGGGAAATTTATACTTTACTTCTACTCATATCCTATTGGCTGGAACTTAGTCACATGGCCAAGTTCCAATTTACTGTAAGGGATACTGGGAAACAGTTTTTATTCTTGGCAACAGAGGAGCCTGGCAGGCTACAGTCCATAGGGTTGCAAAGAGTTGGACATGACTAAGCACTGCACACAGGCTTTGCTGAGACCCCTGCTTGGGGCTGGAGATAGAGGGCTGAGTGAGATACAGTCCTGCCAGTGGTCAGTGGGGAGATAGAGCATGTTGTGTATTAAGTCCTGCCACAGGGGTAGACCCAGGCAACCCAGCTAGAACATGGCAGTCGAAGAATGCTTCCTAGTGAGCCGCTGCATGTCATTTTAAAGGGCAATTGTGTTAGGCCAGATGGGTTGAGAGTCCATTTTCTTAAACCCCAATTTCAGATGGATGTGTATTTTTCCCTTCTTTGCCAGTCAGAAGTCTGAATTCACAAGGTGAGGTTCAGATCTTGGCATGTCATGTCAATGAGGGGATCAGAAATATTCCTGGACCCCCCGCATTGGTTTAGTCTGGGATGAGGGAGTTCTGCAGTCCCAGAAGGAATGCGGGCGTCCTCTCTGTGCATGGGGAGGCTCCTGCTGGCTTTGTGCAAGATGTCCTGTAAAGGGTTTCAGGGTGGGGGCTGGGGTAGGAGTGGTGGGAGTGAGAATTCTTACATAACGTGGTAAACAGACAGCAAGTGGACGCTTTGTTTTCCATTAGCCAGGGAGGCGTTTTGTTTCCACTGGAAATGGGAGCAGACGTGAAAGCAATTAGTGCTAGTGGCTTTACCGTGATGTCCCTGGAGCCAGCACAATCCTGGGGCCAGATGTCTGTGTTTTCCTGATTCCTTGTTCAGAGAACATTCGTGAGTTATTTCCGCCCCTGCCCAGCCCACCTCCTGCCAAAAAGACCCAAAATATCACAGTTGGGAGAACATAATATTCCTTGAAGAGCAGAGGCAGAAGGGCTGCTTTTGGAGCTAGAGAAGGTACCTCAGAAGCTGGGGAGGGGAGGTCAGGATCAGTAGGAAGATCCTCACCCCCGGGCTGTTAAGGCCACTGCTGAGTGGGGCCCCAAGCTTGAAGCAGAGATGGATAATAGGAGTGGTGATCTCTCATTCTCACCTACTCTTCTTTGCTTTTCTTTCGACCCTGTCCCGTCCCACCCCCAACATGCATGGAGTTGTTTGTTTAGTTGCTAAGTCATCTGTGACTCTTCAGTGACCCTGTGGACTATAGCCTACCAGGCTCCTCTGTCCATGGGATTTCCCAGGCAAGAATACTGGAGTGGGTTACCATTTCCCTTCTCCAGGGGATCTTCCCAACCCAGGGATTGAACCCTGAATTGGCAGGTGGATTTTTTGCCACTGGGTCACCTGGGAAGCCCATGCATGGAGTAGGGAGGATGGAAGTAGAAACCATAGCAGAAAAGAAAGCTCTGAATATCCTCTCTTCCCCTGTGCACTGGAATCATATGATCTCAGGTTCACTTCATCTCAAACTTCAACATGACCCTTGTCACCACCGTGACCACCAAAGCCCCCGAATCTGCCACTTAAATAGTTTCTAATGTTGAGGTTCTTTTCCTGTATAACCCCACTTCTTCCTTTAAGGTCTCACAGTGCATGGTTTGTCATTGGTTTTTCCAATTCGCAAGCCAATGACCATGTGTGGCTGCTGACTACTTGAAATGAAGCCATTCCACATGAAGATGTACTATAAATGTAAAATACGCACCAGATTTCAGGCACTTCATTTGGAAGAAGAATATAAAACATGTTTCTTTTAAACTTTTTTCATGAGACTATTAGAAAATTTAAAATTCCACAAATGGCTTGCACTTATAACTTGTGTGATACTTCCATTGGGACAGGGCTGGTCTATGTTATCTTTTAAAATATTTCAGAAACATATTTTTAAGTTATTGAAAGTATTAGAACTTTAAAGTCTTCCAAAACTTTAAAAGTCTTTAAAAAAAAAAATAAAAGATGAGGCTCTCCAGACATTTGTAAGAAGAAAGTTGGACAGTCACCAAAAATTTCTCTGCATTTGAGATAGAGCATAGAAACTTAATCACCCTGAAGGACCAGACAGTGATGTAAACAAGTGAGATATGCCTGAGGTTGTGCAATAAAGGAGGGCTTCCCAGTGGCGCGGTGGTAAAGACTTGCCCTGTCAATGCAGAGACGCAAGAGATATGGGTTCGATCCCTGGGTCGGGAAGATCCCCTGGAGAAGGAAATGGCACAACCCACTCCAGTATTCTTGCCTGGGAAATCCCATGGACAGAGGAGCCTAGTGGGCTACAGTCTATGGGGTTGCAAAGAGTCAGACACAGCTGAGTGTGCACACACACGTACATTAAGGAATGGTGGGGCTTGTGGTTCACTGGGATGAGGTACCTCATGTGAAAACATCCAGACTCAAAAATTGTAAGTGCTGGTTGCTCCATAGGCAATGTCTTCAGGTAGAATTTGGCTCAGAGGGCTCCAGGATGCTATTCTTCGGGCCTTTGAAACAAACTGTTTTACACTACAGATTCCATCAAAATTACCCATTGTGGAGAATTCAAACCAAGTTTTGTAAATTGGAATTTCTTTTTTAAATCTTGAAGTGGCCTTTTACATTTTGCACCCAAGTCCACATGTACACTCAGTAGCTTACATGTTCTTGTACCAAGAACACGGCTGACAGTGAACTCACATGGCCTGAGTTCATGTTTTGGGAGATGCCAGTGTTGCCTCATATAGTTTTTTTTTAACAACCCCATGAGGCTGATTGTATCTTCATTTTCAGTGAAATTCAGCCAAATTAAGCCATCTGCTTGGCCATAACAAGGAAGTGGCAGAACCAAGGTTTAAGTCCATGGAGTGTGGATGCCATGGTCATATCCTGCTAACACAAGGGTTAGTTTTAGCTTTTATACGTAGGGCTTTGATTCATTTTGAGTTAATTTTTGCATGAGGTTAAAGTCCAACTTCATTCTTTTGGATAAGTATATCTAGTTTCAACATCACTTGTTGAAAAGACTGTTCTTTCCCCATTGAATGGTTTTGGCACCATTGTTGAAAACCAGTTAACCATAAGTGTGAGGGTTTATTTCTGAATTCTCAATTCCATTTCATTGATCTGTTTGTCTGTCTTCATGACAGTACCACACCATCATCATTACTATAGTCGTAAGTTTAAAATCAGTGTGTATCTTCCAACTCCTTTTTTAAGATTGTTTTTGCTCTTCTGGGTGTATTTTCATATGAGTTTTAGGATCAGCTTATAAATTTGTAAAAAAAAAAAAAGAGGGAGATTTTGATACAAATTGTGTTGAACCTGTACATCAGTTTGAGTAGTATTGCATCTCAGTAATATTAGGTCTTCTGATCCATGAACATAGGATATCTTTCTAATTACATAAGTAATTTCTAATTTCTTTCAGTGTTTTTTTTTTTTTTTTGAGTTTTCAGAGTACAGGTTTTACATTTCTTAAATGTATTTCTAAGTATTTTATCCTTTTCAATGCTATTATTAAGACTTGTTTTCCTAATATAATATTCAGATCGTTCATTTTTCAGTAAAATTTTAACTATTTAAGTAGCATCCAAAGTACTGATATGACAGTCTACCTATAAATACCTAAGTTAGCATCTGTTAGTTCCCTCCTTCCCTCACTTTCCAATTAGCCACCAGGCCACTATTGGACTGATAATAATTAACAAGAATTGCTTGCTCTCATTTACTACACAACCCAGATTGATATTTCTTTGATTCTGTCTAGAACGTCTCCTCATGGCTGGCCTTTTCAAATCAGGATTCAAACAAGTCCTCCCCTTAAGACTGGCAATCGTGTCTTTCAAGTCTCCTTCATTCTCTAATGGCTCCCCTTTTCTCTCTTTCTGAAATTGAGGATTTAAGTCTAATTCAGGCACAGTGAGTCTCTGACCTTATACAAAGCTAACATCTACAGTCAGATGGTTGTTGTTTAGTCACTTACTCACGTCTGACTCTTTGTGACCCCATGGACTGGAGCCCACCAGGCTCCTCAGTCCATGGGAATTTCCCGGGCAAGAATACTGGAGCGAGTTACCATTTCCTTCTCTCGGGAATCTTCTCCACACAGGGATCAAACCTGCATCTCCTGCATTGGCAGTTGGATTCTTTTCCACTGAGCCACCAGGGAAGCCTAACATCTTCAGTCAAATAATCCTCATTAAATGGAATCAGAACCCTCCTGCTTCATTGCAGATAAAGAAATTTGAAACAGAATTATTTCCTCCGGCAGTAGGTCCGTGGGTCTGCACAAGTGTGCGATGTTGTTGTTGGCTCTCCAAGCACCTGTTGAGAAATAATCCCCTACTGAAGGTACTGGACATACCACCATTGTTTGCTACCCCTCCCCCCATACTTGAGCAATAAAGACTAACTGTTCTAGGGGGTGATACAGAAGGCTGTTGCTCATCTCACTTTACTTATTAGGATAGAGAGTTAGATTCCCCTGCCCTGGGAAAGAGTTTCTTGCTCAGGGCCTCTTGTGTTCCCACTTCTCCTCCCTAGCCTCCAGTTACCAAATGTGGTTTTCTCTCTGTTCTTCCAAGTTTCTTGCCTTTTCTCACCATTTAAAATATTGGTCTAGAAGGGATTTCCCTGGTGGTCCAGTGGTTAAGAATCTGTCTTCTGATGCAGGTTCAATCCCTGGTCAGGGAACTAAGCTCTCACGTGCTCCGTGGCGTGGCCAAAAAGTAAAAATTAAAATATTGATCTGGGAGTAAGACACAAGTCTGCATTTAGGGTCAAAGCAGGGCTCACAAGTGGAAAAATCCCTTAAGAGTATGGCATGTGGCTAAAAAACCAGAATCCTGCGTTTGTGTTTTTCCATTGGCAGCACTCCATTCTGACCAAACGTGTGTGCTTTTAATCATTGTATGTTGGCGGATTACTCCTGACTCATACCATTCCTGTGGGGGAGCCATTAAAATATTCCCCCATCCAGAGTAGTCAGGCACCAGTCCATCAGCACAGAAGCCACCTTAGAGTTTGGCTGTGGAGCTGCCAAGCCTTCCACTTGCTGGACCTTCAGAAGGTGGGAAAGGGTGTGGTTGGGGAGATACTCAGAAGGTGGGAAAGGCTGCGGATGGGGAGGTACTCAGAAATCTCAAGGCAGAGGCTAAATTTGAGTGACTGTGTGCTCAGTCATGTCCGACTCTTTGAGACCCCATGGACTGAAGCCCGCCAGGCTCCTCTGTCCAGGGAATTATCCAGGCAAGAATACTGGAGTGGGTTGCCTGGGGATCTTTCTGACCCAGAGGTCAAACCCTTGTCTCCTGTGTCTCCTGCATTGGTAGGTGGATTCTTTACTACCACACTACTTGGGAAGCCAACTGATAAATACATGTTTTAATTTTTGTCCACCTCTAATTGGCTGTGTACTGGCAAAATATTGGCCCTGGCATCATGGCCACTTCTGTGTCCTAGCTTGCGCTGTGTCTGTTGTAGAGCCTTCACTTTT
The DNA here is from genome assembly GCF_000754665.1 of Bison bison bison. Classification (NCBI taxonomy): domain Eukaryota; kingdom Metazoa; phylum Chordata; class Mammalia; order Artiodactyla; family Bovidae; genus Bison; species Bison bison. The sequence continues at coordinate 641,988 of NW_011494846.1, read as the reverse complement.
TATCACGTCTTCACACGCTCTGCAGTACATTAGGAGACCAGAGGTCTCTCCTCTGCATGAAAATCTGCATTCTCACGGTTTCATAGATGATAATGCCTTTAGGGTGAAATTCAGCTTCTTAGTGATTACTTGATTTTCTGTGTAGAGGATTTTAGAAGAAAGAGAAATGATGCCTTGGCCTACCCAACAGGGAAAATGCCAAAGACATCACACACACATCCTTCTCTTTGTCCCTCTCTGTTTCTCTCTTTACTTAATGGATGTGTGCTTTACATTCAATAAAATGCATTCATCTTCAGTGTGTAGTTTGAGTTTTAATAAATGTATGTGCCTATGTAACACCACCCCAGTCTCAGAATATAGAATATTTCCATCACTCCAGAAAGCTTCAAGTGACCTTAGAGTCCATATTCTACCCTCCCAGCCCCAGCCTGGTACCCATTGCTTTGCTTTCTGTCATGCCAGCTTACTTTGCCGATTGAACAGTCTCAGATAAATAGTCCTCGAGTGTGGACCCTTTTCCATCTAGCTTCTTCCACTCAGCCTAGTGTGTCTGACATTTCTCCATCTTTCTCCATGTCCCGGGAGCTCATTTGTTTTTTTGCTGAGTGGATTCCATTTTATAGGTGTACCGCAATTTCTTTATCCATTCAGCCACTAATGGACATTGAGTCGTTTCCAGTTTGGGGCTTTTGTAAATAAAATTGCTTTGAATGTTCATGTTCAGGTCTTTTGTGTTGCAGGATGGGTTTATTTCTCTTTGGTACATTCCTGGGAGTGGAGTTGCTGGGCTTTAGGATTGATGTATGTTTTACATTCTTAAAAAATCTGCTTGCTTTCCAAAGTGCCTGTGCAGCCCTTTTCTTTCAAATGCCTGGCATTATTACTCACTGGCTCATGCTTTGTGCTAGAAGAAATAAAGAGAATGAGCAGAGTCGACTAATGTCTGCCGCTTTTTTGTCAATGGAGAGATTTTTTAAAAAGACTCTGAGTCCCTGAATGCCCCTTGATGGTTCTTGTTCTGGGGCGCTGGTCTGAACTCTGGCTCATCTGAACCCTGGCTGGCAGGAAAGTGAGAAGTTTCCATTAACTGATAAGCTGAAGAGGGCTAATGTTTTATATAGATATAGGTGTGTATGTATATTTATATATATGTATATATAAATGCATACATATATAATGTATATTATATATAACACGTAATATGTAATATTTAATATTATGTGTTATATATACTGTATATATTGGTGTTGGAGAAGATTCTTGAGAGTCCCTTGGACTGCAAGGAGATCCAACCAGTCCATTCTAAAGGAGATCAGCCCTGGGATTTCTTTGGAAGGAATGATGCTAAAGCTGAAACTCCAGTACTTTGGCCACCTCATGCGAAGAGTTAACTCATTGGAAAAGACTCTGATGCTGGGAGGGATTGGGGGCAAGAGGAGAAGGGGATGACAGAGGATGAGATGGCTGGGTGGCATCACCGACTCGATGGACATGAGTCTGAGTGAACTCCGGGAGTTGGTGATGGACAGGGAGGCCTGGCGTGCTGCGATTCATGGGGTCGCAAAGAGTCGGACACGACTGATCGACTGATCTGATCTGATATATACTATGTATTACATGTATAATAAATATTATATCACATAATTTATAACAATATAGTAGCTAGCATAACACAGCTAGTGGCTGCCTACGCCAGGAGTCAAACACAGCTGTGAAGACTCTAGTGCTGGCAGGTTTTCCTAAACCCAGCTTCTCGGACTTTCTTTTGAAATGTTTAAGAAAAGGGAATGCATCCTTAAGGAGACAGAGGGAGTACCTGGGGACGTGGTTTCTAGGGAGACATTTCTTCTTCTAAAAATTAATACAAAATGTGTATTTGTTTCCACATGTCTGTGTTTATTTTGATATAAGATATACTTAATATAAAAATGTTCATACCCCACCTCCCCCCACAAACGGTGCAGCCAGAACGCTCCAGGGAGAGGCACACGGGCCAGTGTGTCCTGGCACGTCCCCTGCGGGAGCCGCATCTTCTCGCGATGCGTCCCACTCAGGCTGAGTTGTGCTTTGGCCAAATGTGTTTCCTGTTCCCCACCTGCTCTCCTGGTCTGCCTTGTGGCTTCTGATGCGGCGGATGGAGGCGAACGTTTGCCCTGCCAGGTGCTGTCAAGGCCCGCAGTCTCTCCCGGGTCCCCTCTGGGTTTTATCATCTGTTCTGCCTCCCAGCCTACAAGCTATGGCAGGGGCTGCCCCGAGATGATGGAGGGCCTGGGAAGTGAGGAAGTGAAAGCAGGCAGTGGCAGGGCGGGTGAATTTCTCACAGCGGGCTGGCTATCCTCCGGTGGAGAGCAGAGAGGCCTGAAGCCGGACGCCCCTCTTTCCCTTCGAGGCCGGCTTCTGCGGGGCCCACAGTCCCCAGTCACCGCTGCCTTCTCCCCTGGAGAATTATTCCTGGTCCGTGCCCCGAGCTGGTGACGTGATGGTCGCAGGCACCCTGGTCCTTGTCTCAGCGCTTTTCTCAGCGGGCCTCTCTGTGCTCTGAAGGTGGGGTCTCCCAGCGGATCACTGCACACCTGTGATCACTGCCCATTCAGAGCGTTTCCCCTCCTTCTGGGAGGTAACTGTCCCTCCCTCTGACATGAAACATCGGGCGTGTGCTTCCTAAGGCTGCTGTAACAAAGAGTCCCAGGGACTCAAAACAATACGGAGTTACTCTCAGAAGTGAGACATCTGAATTCAAAGTGCTGACAGGGCTGCGTTCCTTCTAGAAGCTTCGGGGAGAATCCTTTTTTCCAGCTTCTAAATGCTGCCTTGGTCGTATTCTTTGGTAATGACTTTCTCACATCCCTCCAACCTCTTGATTCTGTGACATGTCTCCTACCACGCATTCTGATCTCTTTCCTCCTATGGATAAGGACCCTATGATGACATCAGGCCCACCTGGATAATCCAAGCTAGTTTCCCATCTCTAGATTCTTACCATTGTCCCATCTGTCAAGTCCCTTTTGCCATCCTATAAGGGAATGGTCATAGATGCTGGGGATTCAGATGTTGACCTTCAACCTATCACAACAGGAGACAGCATCTTTGGTACTAACTCCTGGGAAAGGCTATGTGTCCTGTAGGAGACCATGCTCCTGGTACATCCTACAGACTCGCAGTGTGGCATGCACTTTGAGAGGAGTGTTTGAAAGCAGGTGGCCACTCAGACCGGAGTTGACATCCTGACCTGTGACCTCTTGCAGGTGAAATAGACTGTCTCTGAGCCTCCACTTGCTCATCTGTAAAATGGAGGCAGTCACCTAACTTTGCAGGGAAAAGTAAAGATAAACATCTTTACTGTGGCCAGCAAACAGTAGGTGCTCAATAAAGGATGCCTAAAATCATTTGGAGAATTTCTAGTGAACTGCCTAGAACAGAGACCAATGCTGCTCCTCAGCTTGGTTTGCATGTTGAGGAGTTTCATAGGTATGTCCGTCTGTGGTCATGAAAAACGTACTAAACATATAAATGCTGTTCCCCAGGCTCCCGAGTTCTAAATCCACTTCTGCGCGTTTGAAGCAGGCAGGCAATGGTGACACCCTAGGATGACCTTCCTGCGTTGCCCTCTGCCCACCCTTACTCACCCTAGGGTCAGCAGCTGGCACATTTAGTCCCAGAGTCAAATTTTTCCAGAATAAATGAACCCCAAGTTTGGCCTGGAATTGTCCCACCGCACCCGCCCCCC
>NW_011494846.1:615656-637884 GCF_000754665.1 Bison bison bison | reverse complement strand
GGGATAACGTAAGCCAGAGAGGGCCAGCCCAGGGAAGGTCCCCAGCTTCCCCTGCTTGTGACTGTGGCCTTGCTCAGCTGGGAGTGGCGCTGGCTGGTATTTACACCCAGAAGTTTCTTTTGGGGGAGCACAGCCTAGGGACCTCAGGATGGCTCCCCGCCATGGTGGTGGCTTCTGGGTTCTTTGTCGCTCATTCATGAGTGAAGACCGGCAGCCGGGCACTTTCCACGACTTATCTTTATTTGCTCCTCGGGGTATTACTGCCTGCAGTTTACTGACGAGGAAGCTAAACTCCTGGGAGGCTGATGCTCTTATCTGAGTTTGCACAGCCACTAAAGGGCAGGCCTGGCATCTGCCCAATGCCTAAGCCCGTCAAGCCTGTAACACCGCTTGCAATCTGAATTTCTGGATAACTCCTGAATCTCTTCTATTACAGGGAAGGAAAAACAAAATTCCTCTATCAGAGGCCAGGCCATGATATATGAGTTTTATCAAGTGATTTATAGGCTCCTTATCACATGCCCCGTGCGTCTTGGCAGAGGGCCATGCCCAAGGCCACGGCTGTGCCAACTGCTGGGTGAGTCCCTATCGAATCTCTCCTGACCCTCCTTCTGGAGCTTAGGCCCCCACCTCCATCCAAAGGATATTGAAAGGGTTATTTTTTTTTTTTCCTTTTCAAACAAAAATCCTAATTTTATCTAGTTCTCTTAAAATTTGTGATGCACTTAAAATTCAAAGAGAACAAAAGCCAATACTCTGAGAAGCCACCCTCCCATTTCCTGCCCACAGGCCCCCAGTGTTACTGGTCAGGGTTCCCTTCCAGAGATATTTTACATAAACACAAGCAAATATATATAGTTATCTATGTCTTTCTATACAGATGATATTATACCAGGCATATTTTTCTGCATCTTGTCCTTTTTCTATAACTTTCCATATCCTGCATGAAGAGCTGTCTCATTTTTATGTGAAATATAAAATTTACATAAAAATTGTGAAAAAGATCATGTTTAATGATAAAGTAAGTCTTTTAAAAATAGGCTACATGTTTATCAGTTAGCCAGCTAGCAAAATACCTATATATTATTCCTTTAAGAAACTGGCCAAGGAAATTCATGTACTATTTTGTAGAGTCCAAATTAATTGAATAAGTAATGATGCCCACAACATGAAAAGGTTGTTTTGAATCAATCTTTTTTAAAAAGTTTGAAATTCAAGCAGCACAACTTGGTGCTTATTATTAAAAAGAAATGCTTCAGTAAGTTTTAGTGTCATTAGATTCCAGAGAAACAAGAGCGGGAGAAGATGGTGTTTGGGGGAGCCCCATTCTCCACCTGGATGGAGAGCTGTGATGCAGCTGTGTTCCCGCAGGGCTGCACAGGACTGGCCCATGGGGGCCTTTCCACAAGGATGCTGAGCCTTCCACACGCCTTCCACAAGGACTATGGGCACAGAAAGCCCGTGTTGCTTCTTTTCTTGACTGAAAAGCTCTCTGACTTCTGTTCCTATTGGTGGCTCAGACGGTAAGAATCTACTTGCAATGTGGGAGACCTAGGTTCGATCCTTGGGTCAGGAAGATCCCCTGGAGAAGGAAATGGCAACCCACTCCAGTATTCTGGCCTGGAGAATCCCATGGACAGAGGAGCCTGGCAGGCTACAGTCCACGGGATCACAAAGAGTCAGACACGACTGAGTGACGAACACGCTCACCATTTTATCTACTCACCCCCTCCCCAGTATGAAATGACTCAATTATCTGAGAGAACCTGGGGCAAAGTGCACTGACCAATGTCCACGCAAACATTAATGGCTCATAGAAGTACTGAATCAGAGAAACCTTTTGCTGATGGAGAGGGTGATTGCAGCTTCTACTTACTGCGTGCAGTGCCTGGGTAACAGGGTGCTTAATGTTTTAAAACCATCAAAACAGAACCACATGGCAGCACATGGGATGAAGGGTGGTGACTGGCGCATTGAACCTCTGCTAGGACAGTGGGCAGTGAGGTCTAGGCTGGAGGTGAGGATGGAACACAGGGTTGAAACTGTTTTGTGTTTTTGACAAGCACTTCTTGCCCCTAGAATCCTTTTCTCTTGCTCAGCTCGGACATGAGGCTGAAGCCCCATCCCTCATTTTGTGGATGAGGAAGGAAGTGCACAGGGGCTGGGCTGGGGTCTGGGAACAGGATCCACATGAAGTCTCCACCCACTCCTGTCCCCCACCTCGTACCCACAGACACTGACTACTCACCCCTGACAGCAAGGTGTGTGTGGAAGGGGACGCTGCCTGTGAAAGCCATCGGGCAGAGCAGCAGAAGGTGTTCGGTGAGAAGGGCTTTGTGGGGCTGGCACACTGGTGGGGGAGTGCGTGATAGCCCCCAAGAGTGGCTTCTGCCAGGTGAATGATGCTTCTGCTGGCTCTGGGTGGCAGGCGACAGCCCCGTGTCCCCCAAGGAGTACGAGGCTCCTTTGCAGTCTGGCTGGGGCCACTGCAAGTCAGGTCTCCAGACAGTGGCCCTGGAACTGCTGATTCTCTCCAGCACAAACACAATGCAAGTTTGTTTGCCTGAGCTTAAAAATGGGAATTGGGGTGAGATGGAGGCTCCCTGGACATCAACGTAATGACCTTTTCGGGCCTGGGAATAAAAGGAGGACAGAGGTCCATAAACACAAAGCTCTTGTTTGAAAAAATTAAAGGATAATTGCGCAAACTCACTACCCTAAGGTAACTGATAAGAGTAGAGGCTTATAAACTGCTGTTTGATGGAAATGGGGCATGAAAAAAATCTAAAGGAGACGTTAGCTGCACAGATAGGGCAGAGATAACTAAGGAGGGAATAGTTCATGACTTTATTCTTGCATATTATTGTTTATTGTTATATTTGTTATTTATCATCATTCTGCTCTATGAGTGCTTTAACTTCACAGAGACCATTCTTCAGGCTTTAAGCCTTTGAAGAGGCTGAGTGGCTCTTGTTTTAGACACAGTTCTTTCCCTGCCCCTCACCTATATGACTCTGCTTAATACAATTCTTCCCTCTCTTCTCTCACTCACTCACCCCCAACAGAAATTGACCTGCTTTCAAAAGTCACTCACCTGTTCAATGAGCTAACAGGACAGTTCACAAGTTCTACTCAGAAGCCCCTTGATGACTATTTAACCTTAATACACCTAAAGGAAAGAAAAATTCTGTTATTTCCTTTTCCAGCCTGGCAGGAATGCATGATTGGAGACTTCTCTGGGCCCCATCCCGCTATCTTCCTGTCTCTAGCGCCAAGCAGGACTTAGCCACCCTTCCTTGTTGCAGAGTGATTGGTCTTAACAGAAGGTCCCCACCATCACCACTTGCCAGTTTTGTCGTTGTTCAGTCACTAAGGTGTGTCCAGCTCTTTGTGACCCTATGGACTGCAGCACGCCAGGCTTCCCTGTTCTTCACTATTTCCTGGTTTTGCTCAAACTCATGTCCATTGAGTCAGTGATGCCATCCAACCATCTCCATTCTCTGTCTCCTTCTTCTCCTGTCCTCAGTCTTTCCCAGCATCAGGGTCTTTTCCAGTGAGTCAGCTCTTTGCATCAGGTGGCCAAAGTATTGGAGCTTCAGCTTTCAACATCTGTCCTTCTAATGAATATTCAGGGTTGATTTCCTTTAGGGTTGACTGGTCTGATCTCCTTGCAGTCCAAGTTTTAAAGACCATTTAAAGATAGTTCCATGCACTCCAAGGGGGCATTTTTAGCTTGCTGATGTCATCCACAGTTAGTTAGGACCAGAATCCTGTGGGAGTGAGTGCCTGGGTGGGTCCTCTCCTGCCGGGCCTCTCTGGAGATGCTGGCACGGGCCTGAGATGAGAATGTCAGGCTCACCGTGGGCCCACGCCTCCACCCCCACCCGTGAAGCGGCTGCAGCTGTTGCTAAGCAACCAGTTTATCTGCGCTGTCCTGGTCAGCAGATACAGAAGCAACTCCTGCTAGAGAGTTCCAGCTGGGAGACACCCAGGCGCTGGAACGTGAACTCTGCTAATGCCCACCACCTCTGACCCTCCCCTCTGTGCTGAGAGCCCCTCCTTCCCGGAGGTATGAGTTTGCCTTTTGAGACTGGGAAAAAAAAAGATCTAGATCATTGATGTGCTAATAGATTCAGCTTAAACTCAGAAGTTTAAAGTGATTTATACCTAAAGTTTATATCTTCATGTGTCTTCAAAACCCTTAAGAGGCAATTGATTGTATTACTCTGCATCAGAGAGTTCAGAAAATTGTGTTTATTCTCTAAGATCAAGAAGGTGCCACGCACAACTCTGCCCACCCCCGCTGGTGGGACCAGCTTGAAGTATCCGTAGCCCCCATTTCACTCATGGTTCTCTGGACCTCTGTGGATCTTTAAGGGCTTCTTCAGGTCAGGTCCAGATTCTTCAGATTCAAACGCTTATGAGGATCAGGTACTAAAAAGTATCTACAGCGAGCCACTTCTATGCCAAGGAGAAGCCAAAGTATTGATAAGATGGCTTCTGCCTTTAAAGAACTTTTTTTTTTCCTTTTTCAAACTTTAGACTTCTTATTTTGTATCGGGGTATAGGCGATTAATAATGTAGTGGTTGTTTCAGGTGAACAGCAAAGGGACTCAGCCATGCATATGCGTGTATCCATTCTCCCCAAGCCCCGCTCCCATCCGGGCTGCCACATAATACTGAGCAGAGTTCCATGTGCTATCCAGCAGGTCCTTATTGGTTTTCCATTTTGAATATAGCAGAGAACTTCTAATCACGGGTTGAGGAGGGACTATACAGAATGCTCTAGAACAAAAGTTCCCCAACATTCTCCATTCATGGTGCCCTTAATGTCTCAGTAATTTTTTCATGGTGCTCCTGGATCTGGCAATTCCATTTAGTAAGTCCAAATAATAAGACAGATTTGTCCCAGATACTTGAAAAAATAGCACCTAAATTGAAGGAATAAAAATATTTGCACTTCATTCTAAAATGATCAGATTCAGTTACACTGGGATACGAGTGCATCAAACCACAGAAGCAGCTAGAACACTGCATCCTCGTTTCCCAGCCTGCCCTGAGTTTTGCCTGATATTTCTGATTGTTTGTTTGGTTTTTATCACCGCGACTGCTGAAAGCCAAGCTTCACAGAGGTGGGAAGCTGTCGAAAGGCAGATAGTGTAATTCAGGATTGAAACTGTGAACCTTCTGAGGAGTAGCTCCCGCAGCGTCCAGCAGATGTCAAGTACCGTTACTGTGTTTTCCTCAAAAATTAAAAATACACTGCCGTTCCCCAGCAAGTTCAGTCTGGGACCACTGGATACCTTGGGTGCCGAGACATTCAGGCTGGGAACTATGGTTCTAAAGCACAGACACTACTCGTGGAAACTACAAGACCAGGCAGAGCCTGGGCACCTCCTCCCATTGCTTCCTCAGGAAAGCCCTCAATAAGTGTTCTTGGGTTAAATGAATAATTACATGAAAATCCATGACGACAACTGAATTCCTCTGCAGTCGTGTTTTACTGCCTATGAAGTTGGCTTTAGAATTACAATGTACTTTTGTTTTTCCTTTTTTTTCAGTTTATGAATTTTTTAATGTATTTATTTTAATTGAAGGATCATTGCTTTACACTATTATGCTGGTTTCTGCCATGCATCAACATGAATCAGCCATAGGTAGACATATGTCCCCTGCCTCTTGAAACTCCCTCCCACTTCCCACCCCATCCCACCCTCTAGGTTGTCAGAGAGCCCAGTTTGAGTTCCCCGTGTCACGCAGCCAGTTCCCGCTGGGTCTTTAATATGTGGTAGTGTGCGTGTTTCTGTGCTACTCTCTCCCCTCCCCCGCCCCCACCTGCCCAGGCCCACGAGTCTGCTCTCTGGGTCTGTATCTCCTGTGCTGCCTGAGAACAGGTTCATCCGTACCATCTTTCTAAATTCCCTGTATATGCGCTGCTGCTACTGCTGCTAAGTCGCTTCAGTCGTGTCCGACTCTGTGCGACCCCATAGACAGCAGCCCACCAGGCTCCCCCGTCCCTGGGATTCTCCAGGCAAGAACACTGGAGTGGGTTGCCATTTCCTTCTCCAAAGCATGAAAGTGAAAAGTGAAAAGTGAAAGTGAAGTTGCTCAGTCATGTTGGACTCTTAGTGACCCCATGGACTGCAGCCCACCAGGCTCCTCCGTCCATGGGATTTTCCAGGCAAGAGTGCTGGAGTGGGGTGCCATTGCCCTCTCCATGTATATGCGCTAATATATGATATTTGTTTTTCACCTTCTGACTGACTTCACTCTGTATGTTAGGCTCTAGGTTCATCCACCTCATTAGCACTGACTCAACTGCATTCCTTCTTATGGCTGAGTAATATTCCATTGTATGTATGTACCACAGCTTCTTTATCCATTCATCTGTCGATGGACATCTAAGTTGCTTCCATGTCCTAGCTATTGTAGATAGTGCTGCAGTGAACACTGGGGTACACATGTCTTCTTCTGTTATACAGGGTATATGCCCTGTAAGTAATGGGATTGTTGGGTCATATGGTAGCTTTATTCCTAGTTTTTAAGGAATCTCTATACTGTCTTCCACAGTGGCTATATCAATTTACATTCCCACTAACAGTGCAAGAGGGTTCCCTTTTCTCTGCATCCTCTCCCAGCATTTATTGTTTGTAGATTTTTTGGTGATGGCCTTTCTGACAGGTGTGAGGTGATATCTCATGCAATGTACTTTTTCAAGATGAGTCACAGGCACGAGGAGGGAACCAGAATATGGTTTGAATCCTGGCTTTACCACTTACTGGGGTGTGAATTTGGGCATCGACTCTTGAGGGTTTGGCTTTGTGGTTTGTGACACGGTGATGACGGTGACTCTCCAGGGCGTTGGGAGGAACTGACGAGCGCAGCTGCACCTCACCAGGTGCTTTGTACCTCGTAATCCTTTCAATCAGTACGTGTAGTTGTTTCTATAGTCCTTCTTCCTGGGGTGGACAAGCAGACTTCAGTGTGATCAAGCACGACAAGCTTTTCTCAGGGTGAGGGGGGTGAGACTTGACTTGGAGGAGGGAAGGGAACAACCCACAGCTGTCTGCTCTCTAGGGGTCTTAACGACACCCTGCCCCACTGTGGAACAGAGAGAACCAAGCCTGGGTCTCTGTCCCTGTTCTCTGTCTGCATCTGGCACATCTTTAGGGCTTCTGCTGTGCCTTAGCATCTGGGCATCCCCCCGCAGTCCGGTACAAGGCTGCTGAGTGGTCAGGTGTTCAGGAGCCCCAGGCCGGGCTTATTCCAGCTCTGTGCCCTGCAGAACCCTCTCTGGGGGTCAGTGGGAGTCCCTGCCATTCAGGAGCATCGACAGGATTATGGGGAGCCTTCAGAGCCTTGATCACCTGTGCCCCTGCCTCCTTCAGGGCCTCACAGTGGAAGAGAGAGTATTAAGACTTGACTCAGCCCACTCTTTCTTCTGTAAAGTGGGGTTGTTTCCACCTGACATCACCAGGCAGCCCACGAAACTTCTAGCTTCTCAGGCTTTCAACTAGCATTACTCAGGCAGATACACACCCAGACGCACCCAGTTGGAAGTTGCTGCCAACTAGGCTTTTGCCTTTAAAAGAGTCTGCATTGTTTACAAGTTGTTGCCAAAACAAAACAACAAGACCTCCAAAGCTCTAAGACTCACCCTAGCCAGCACCTGGGCCTTTCAGCCACGGTTGGCTAAACCTGTTGAAACCTTCATGGGCTCAGTGCAGGGGGTTGTCGACTGGTCCAGAGATGAAAAATCGAACACTATCTCTTTAAGAGAAAAGGCTGGGGCAGGGAGGATGTGGCTGGCATCTGGGTTGCTCCAGGGTGGCCTGGATCTCTGTGCCCAATTAAGGGCGTTGTAAACTTTCCCCTGCCACCCTCACCCTCTCCAAGTCTTGCCCATTTCTAAGGTTCTGAGCTCTGTGGACAAGACCCTCATCCTAGTGATGATGGGAGCACAGATGCGTCCAAATATCAGCAGCAACCAAGGGTGAGGGGCGGTTCTCAGGAAAGAGGGGTTCTGATCCGCAGCCTAGATCACCGCTGAGCTTCAGTTATTTACAGGAGCAGCTGCTAAGGTGCTCAGCTGAATGTCTCACGCTGGTTTTGCCTTTCCGTTTGCCTGTCCTTGCCTCCCTGGGCCTCACACATAGCCAGTAATGCCAGGGGTGTGCCCAGTGTCAAGTGAATCAGCACCCCAGCTGGTGCCTGTCGGCTCTGCCCTTTGTTTTCATTCACGAGAGCGCCCAGCATCCAGCCCCGGGATTCCAGGCAGAGAACGATGCAGCAGATTTGTTTTTTCAGGGGACACTTTTCTACTGCATCTCAGCAGTAACTTCATTCTTGAATTAGGTTTATTTCTTCCTGAAGACTTTCCTAAGTACTATTCATTTCCTATTCTCATCAGTCCTACCAAACTGGAAGGCCAGATGATTGTTGTTGTTCAGTCACCAAGTCGTGTCTGACTCTTTATGACCCCATGGACTGCAGCACGCCAGGCCTCCCCTTCCCTCACCATCTCCCAAAGTTTGCCCAAGTTCATGGCCATTGAATTGGTGATGCCGTCCAACCATCTCATCATCTGTCACCCTCTTCTCCTTCTGCCTTCAACGGGGCCAGATATCTGCCCCATTTCAAGATGGTTTGCACATGGCATCAGGAACAAAGCCAGACTTAGGACCCATTTTGACTTCAAGTCTTGGCACTTTACCCACCCCCTTTGCTGCCCTGTACTTATCTCCCTGCCCACCCCATCTCTTTCAATTTTTGTTGCTTTCAGAGCTGACATGGGCAGCTTTTATCTGGATGCATTATTAAATTCAGCTGACATTTATGAGCACTTTTCACGTGTCAGGATAGTACCTATATGTCATTTCACACTTAAGGCAGCCTTGTGAAGAAGGCGTTACTATTCCAATTTCATAATAAGGGAACTGAGCTCACTCAGTGTCAGATGGCTTGGGTCACACCGTTCCAAATGCCAGAATCTGAACTTCAGTCTGCATCCCCTGACCCCCATTCCACTTCCTCGCTCCAATAAATCACGTGGGATCTTGGGCTGCTTTATTTATAGATTCTCAGTGCTTCCTCTGCGCTGAAATCAATCTCAGAAAGAAGTCCAGAAAGCTTGTAAACCTGTTGTATTAGAGAAGCATGTTAACTGCCAACCACAGAAACTGCCTGGCTGATTTTATCAGAATGGAATTTTTCAAAAGGACATTAATGCATCACAGAAATGTTCAGGAGCCCGGGGAGACAGCCTTGGAAAACAAGAAGAACAAAGACAGACTTTGGCAGCTGGAATCGGTCCAGATGACACAGAGGAACCCCACCAATGTGGATGGACCTGGTTGCTTGCATTGATGCTGGTCCTGAGCTGCAGGGGCCATCATTGGCGTCACTGTCACTGCTTTGGAAGTTGAGGTTGCTATCCCTCCTGCTGGCCTGGACTCTCCACACTTCAGCTTCTTTGGGTACCAGGCCCAGGTAGTATCCCTAGCTGGCCAAACCCAAGTGTGCCTGTGCTTTTGCTGCAAAGGCTGCTGGGAAACAACCCCTGGCTTGGCTTCCATAATGGGAAGATGCTCTGCTTCCTGCCAAGACGGCCAAAGTGGGAAATTTCCACGTGGAGCAGGCTGATGTGGGTGCATGACAGCCCCTGAACATCACAAATCTGTACCACTCTGCCCTAAACACAAACACCCTAGTTCATTCTAGATTACTTCTCTGTTTCTAGTCCTCACTACCCTCCCCACCCCTTGTCACAGACTTGGTCTGAGACCTGGAGAGTGCTTTGGGAAGTGGTTTGTTAATGATTATGCTGACCTGCTGGTTCTCAGCCCCGGCTCTGGATTGCCTTCTGGCTGTGGGAGGGGTTTCTTATCCTTGGTCCCAAGAGTAGAAACAGGAGCTCTTGAATTAAAGATGGTCCCACAGCTGCCTTGTTCCCTCTGCTTCTGGCCGAAGGGTGAGATCCATTGTTTCAGGGTATTGAGCTGCTTTCCTTTCCTGGGCAGCTTTCTGGCTATATTTATTGTTTATTTCTGGAGGTGTTTATTCCTCCAAGGATCTGTGTTCCTGGGCTTCACAGCTAGGCGGGAGTGTGGCCCCACAGTGGTTTGGCTGCTGCCTCTGTGTTTCTCAGGCCTAAAGTGTGTGGCAAGGCCCAGTGCTGCCTGGTCCCTCTGCCAAGATGTCAGGTGCTGCGTGCAGAAGGCTTGGGCCCTTTCCTTTGTTCAGTGTGGGAACCCAGTCGCCACGTGGCCTGTTCCCTCAGCCTGTCTCCTCCTGATCATATTCCTTCAGTTGCTCTGTGAGTTCACTGCTGTCGACTAAAAAAAAAAAAAATAAATGTCCAACTGGAGAGTTGTGAGTTAAGCTTTGTTTGGGGCAAAATGAGGACTGCAGCCTGGGAGGCAGCATCTCAGAGGGCTCCGAGAGCCTGCTCCAAAGTGGCAGTGGGGGAAAGTCAATATATAAGGTTTTGGAGAAGGGGGAGTTCAATACCATGAAGCACTCATTTTACAAAAGGGTTTCTGTTAGTCATGAGGGTCTGATGTCACCATGAAGGGATTTAGTGCTTCTCTAGATATGAGGAGATGCAAGGATTGAGATCATACATCCAACTCTCTGAAGACCTGTGCTATCAGATTCCCTGGAGCACTAGCTCCTCCCTCCACCCTGAACTCCCTCCGGGCTTGTCGAAGGTCAACAGCTGTAGCAGCTGTTCAATCTCCGTAGAGGCAGATGGCAAATGCCTTTGTTGTTCAGTCGTTGGCAATGCTCTTGGTAAGTGCCACTTTGTAGTTGACACTGCCCAGGTGTATCTACCTGTCCAGGATGACAGTGGCTGTGGTCCTCCCAGGCGGGACCTCCAGCCCGCCCCCTCCAAGCAGTAACTGGCTTCTGCCATCCCCCCATTGCCTTTCCTGATGGCTTCTCAGCTCTGTGCTGGGCTCTAGCTGGGCCCAGAGGGCTTGGGCTTCTTTTCTCAACCCACCTGGTGCTCTGAAGTTCAGTCCTATAAAGCTGCTCCCACCCTCCCATTAGTAGCAATTCCCGACATGGAAAATAGAAGACATAGAGCCTTGGGATCACAGAACTGAATCTGCAGACAGACCTGCTGCCTTTCTATGGTCTTGGGCAATCCCATTTAGCCTCGGTCCTCTATTCTGGACAAATGGGGATAATGATGCCCGTGTGATGCTTAACTAAGCTGACGGGAAGCCTGAGCACCTGGTGGGTTCATAACTGTTACAGCTCTCCTTCCCTTCCTTGTGCTTTTTCCAGCCCCCCAGAGGCCAAGTCTGCCACCTTCCTGGCACTGTTCCTATTACCGCTGTCTACAGGGAGTCCTGAATTGAGGACACAATCTCCGTGGTAATGAGCAGACTAATAATAGATTGTAAAAAGCCTAGAGTAGCTCACCAAGTCCTATTTGATGGAGTAAAAACTACTGCAAGAGCATAAAAGCAAAGGGAGGTCTGGAAGGAATGTTGGCATGTGTCTGAAGCCCTTTGCTTGGAAAATACTTGAGAATCTTTCTCTACTTGGGTCTTTCTCGGGCTCGCAGGCAAATGAAGGACCTGGGATAGGGTCATTTGAGTATGACCTTTGCCCTGATCCGGGTGGACCTAATCTTATCACAGGAGTCCTTTAAGGACAGAGTTCCCTCTAGCTGGTGGCAGAAGGGGAAGCCAGAGAGATTCCAAGCGTGGGAAGAATTTCCTTCCACGTGATACTGTTCCTGGCCTGAAGATGGTGCCTCTAGAGGCTGCAAGGAAAGCAGCAGCGACCTCAGGCATGCAGCCCCAAGGAACTGAATTTGGCAGACAATCTGAGCTGGGAAGCCTGTTCTTTCCAGGAGCAGCCTTGTGAAACCCTAAGTAGAGACCCAGCTGCGCCCGCCTGGACTTCTGATCTAGAAAACTGTGAGACAGCAAGTGGGTGCTGCTTTCAGCTGCCACGTGTGTGGCCGTTTTTAGGGCAGCAGTAGAAAGCTAACAGAGCCACGCTGCGGGGACTGGTAGGGACTGTGGTCTATTGCACGTGCACGACCGCTGTTCACTCCAACTGCTTGTTGGTGTGCAGGAGACTGGGGGAAGAAATCCAGTGTTTCTGGATCTTTCTATCTTTAAAATAGTGTGAAGTATACTGTTTTTTTAAAGTAAAAAAAATCTGCTGGGTGAATATACCTATGATCCCTTCACTAAAGCATAACTCCTCTTAGATGGAAAGTGTTTGCTACTTTTTTTTTCTTTGAGAAGTTGCCTAGTTTAAAGTCTTGTCTTCCATTCATATACATATTACATATACAGTGAGGACAGTATTTCTCTGTAGTGTTGACTTGCTGTCGACAATTAGGGACTCAGGTTTTGTCGGGGACTCCGGGGGAGGTGGCTTTGGGAGCTAACAGGTATGTCCCACGCTTTTGGGTGTGTGGAGGGAACTCCCGCTATAATTAGGAGGAAGTACAGATTTCTTTATTTCTCTGCAGCTATCCAGATCGCCATTCTAAGCCCCATCTTTAGGGACGAAGGTAGGAAGTAGAATGATAGTGAATCTGGTCATCTCACCCAACCTGATCACTTATATTTTCTTTTAAGTACCTTGGTCTCTTTACACGAGTCTGGTGGCCCAGGAGTTCAGCACTCTGCCCTTTGCCCGCCACTAACTGCAGAATGTGACTGCTTCTATGGTGAAAGTGAGGCTTAGGTAACTGGCTGTTCCCTGGATCCAGATGGTGCCTCTGACTCCTGGCTTGTCCACGTGTGTGGTGGTGGTGGTGGTACAGGCCACGCCCCAGGGTAATAACCACTGACGTGCGGTACGTGTCATTTGGCTCTTTAGGACCAACACAGCAGGACCCACGGTCCTGGCCGTTTCCCTTTGTCCCCAAGTCCTGACCATTGCAGCCACTGCACCCAGCCCCAGACCTCTGTCCCCCCAGGGACCCTCTTACCACCTCCCTGCCCCCCTCACTTGGGTGTCTGCATGTGCCACCTCTAGGCAGGGAGGTTGGGAAACTTGCCTCTAGCCTAGAAGGTCTCTGGCTCCCACCTATCTACCTGCTGTTTCTAAACCTCTCCTCTTGGTCCCCTTGGGCTAGAAGTGGTGAGCTTTTCTTTTCTCTCCTGGGGATGTCCAGGCTGGAAGGAGCTAGAAGGAGCTGGCTAGAAACTTCCCAAGATTATCTCCTCAACCTGTATTAGCCATAGTATTGGTGTACATGTTCATGCTCAGTCCTGACTGAGGCTGAACTGATTGTGTCTGACTCTTTGTGACTCCATGGACTATACAGTCCATGGAATTCTCCAGGCCAGAATACTGGAGCAGATAGCCATTCCCTTCTCCAGGGGATCTTCCCAACCCAGGGATCAAACCCACATCTCCCACACTGCAGGTGGATTCTTTACCATGTGAGCCACCAGGGAAGCCCAAGAATACTGGAGTGGGTAGCCTAGTCCCTTCTCCAGTGGATCTTCCTGACTCAGGGATCAAACAGGGGTCTTCTGCATTGCAGGCGGATTCTTCACCAGCTGAGCTACCAGGAACCAATAAGGAAACCCCCAATTAGAAGTGTGTCAGGAGCACTCTCCCTGTTGTGGGTATTATAGGAGCTATAATTAGAATATACCATTGTATGTGAAACCATCTGAGAAAATCTAACCCCTGACGGGTTCCTGTGAAAGAGGAAGACTGACGACAAGCCAGAGTACTGGGGGAAAGTCCATAAGAGGTTGGTGGAATGTGGGCTGGTCTGCAAGGGAAGGTTTTGTACAGAACAGCACTTGAACATCTAATTCAGTTCAGTATCAAGTCCCATCCATATTAACCCACACTGACCTCCTTTCCTTGGCTTCCCCCCGCTCTTTCAGAGCCCACTGACATTATCCTTGACAAAAGGAGCTGAAGACGCATCACCCTGACCCATTTCCATCTCAGGTTTGAAATTAGAAGTTGCTATGGGAGACTTTGAATTGTCACCCAGCTGGGCATTGGGCCCCCCTGGCACCCCCACCACTGTTTCCCAGTTTCTGGTGCTCACCACAGCCAGTTGCACTACCTCCTGGGAGCCCCCTCTGTGGTGCCCTGGGCATTGCCCCTCTGTGACAGGCACAGTGGGCCAGCCAGAATGGGAGCACGTGTCTGGGGATCAGATCCCAGCTGTCCTCACCATTGAGTTGCGGTGCCGCGGGCAAGTAGCTTCCCCTTGCAGAGGCTCGGTTTTCGCATCCGTGAGGTGGGGACAATGTGCGTTTCTGCCTTGTGGGGTTGTGTCCATGAAAAAAAAAGAAGGAAGGGTGTGTAAAATACGTAGCCTCTTCTGGCACAGAGCCAGTGTTCCGTGAATGGTGGTGGTTGCTATTTTAAATTCTGTTGGGAGTATTGAGAATGCATCAGAATTGGGCTGTGAGTTAGGAAGTCGTTTGTCAGGAACTGTCATGGGGATTGAAGACGAAGGATTTAACCTCTCCAAGGGGGTTCTGCTCCCAATTTATACGGAGGAAGGCCCAGAGGGCAGAGTGGGGTTTAGATAGGTCATTTCAGCTGATGTGCATTCTCAGCGGAAAGAAAACGTGTGTGTGGGGTGAGGGGGGTAGAGATATGGCCGTAGGATGGGAATAAGGAAGGAAGGAAGGGACTGAGCTGGACTAAGTGGAGTGTCACAGTCAGAGGGTGAACCTGACCAAAGGCCCGTGTCTCTGGGTACAAGGAAGGTAGGATTTCAAGTAGCCCTGTCTGTTCAGATACCTAGTTCGGTTGAAGCCAGAGATTTATCTTGGTCTTTAAAAACTTTTTTCTTCACTATAAACGTTAGCTCTGCTTGATTTCCTTTGAATTAGAGACCCTTTTAAGACTCCACTGACCCTCTTATTCAGAAAATTTAACATCAGGATACACACAATTTTTTCTAAGTAGTCTAATTTTTGTGGTTTCTCAGACCCAGGTTAAACATTTTATATTTTTTTAAACAGTGAAAATCTTGTTTAATTCAAATTGCATCTCAAAAGAATTTTTTTAAAAAACACTCTTGTTTTAGATCATTTTCTAAATGAGACCTGAAGCTGCTGAACAAACAGGTGAACTCTTACCTATGCTTCAGAACCCTGCCCAAATGTCCCCTCTCCAGCAGAGTTTTGTATCATATCCAAGTCAGTTGGGTAGCCCCTCCTTCTGCTCTCATTGTTCATCCCTCTATTAGACCCTATAATCTATTAGATCCCATAATCACTCATTTCCTGGTTGGTTTCTTCTTCTAAACTGTGAGCTCCTTTTCATCTTTTTTACTCTTTTTTTTGTGTGTGCCTAACACAGAAATATTGAAGGAAAGGAATGTAAATGAAGAGAATGAGTTCCCCATTGGAAATGCAGGGAAAGCCCTCTCTTATCTTGTGTGAAGGGGAGAGAGAACTAGGAAGCCATATCCTATGGGACTTCTCGTGGGGGCTCTGCCAGCCTGTAGGACCAGCATCCACTCTGTCTTTCAGAATATTAGGGGCTGTCAACAGAAGTGGAATCACCAGGAAGAACCGGTGGAAAAGGAGCACTGGCCTCAAAGATCATCGAAGATAAGGGAGTGTGTGATTGGAAATGTGCTGGGAGCGAGGGATGTTTTGAAGTTCCAGGCTGACTGTCTTAAAGAAGGGCTCTAAGTGGCCGGGTGGCAGCAATTCTCTGGGGATCCAGGGATAACCTACCTGATCCAGGGCAGGAGAGCACAGCTGCTCTGTGGACAGAAGAAAGCATGTGTCTTTCCCCAGAAGTGTCAATGGGGAACCCCTTACCCCACTCCTGGGGGCAGGGTCCCTGGGATGGAGTATCAGCTCCCATAAAAACTCTGGTCTCTGGAAAGAGAGACAGGTGGGTTCACAGCCATAGTGTGGAGACCCTGGGCTTGGAGGGTGTGATGGCGCAGCTGCCTGAATTCTACTTTAGGGTCCTTTGGTTGGAAACTCCTTCCCTGTGGCACTGAGTCTTCCCAGGGCATGGATGTTTAGGATCAGTTACACAGCACACCTGGGGGCTTCCCAGGCAGCACTAGTGGTAAAGAATCCACTTTTGGATTCCACGCAAGGCAGGAGACGCAGGAGACTCGGGTTTGGTCCCTGATTCTGGAAGATTCCTTGGAGGAGGGCATGGCAACCCACTCCAGTATTCTTGTCTGGAGAATCCCATGGATAGGGGAGACTGGCCAGTTACAGTCCATAGGGTTGCAAAGAGTCGGCACGACTGAAGCGACCTAGCACACATGCACGCAGCACACTCTCAGCAGAAAAACTCTCCGTCTCCCCACGACGGACTTCAGGATGGCGGTAAAACTCCCGCAATGATTTCATGTAAAGGCTCCTAACACAGAGCAGGCGCACTGCCTTGCACATGGTACCTTCACCTTCCAGAAATTTACCATCATCTCATTTTCTCCCCGGCTTTAGCTCCGTGACTTGGGTGAGAAGGCATTAATCTCACCACTTTAAGCACTGGGAGCTCTTACTTTATTTGCTGACAGGGGACCTTGAACTTGATAAAGTAAGTTGGTTCCAATCCGAAGGCTTCCAAAAGACCCAACTTAAGATCTTTGTCCTCATGGAAAGGGGCAGATGGTTTTCGTGGAGGTGGGTTAGGAAGACTTTCCCACAACATCCGGGCCGGTTGCTGTGTGTTTTCTGCCACCCACCAGAGTCACGTTGTACCCCCTGACAAATACAGCAAGGTTCTTAGACAGCTGCTTTTGGTGTCATCACAGGGCCCCATGTGGAGCGTGCTGAGCATGGGACCCTGGTATTGCTGGAGGGAACAGCAGGGTGACCACCGACTGCCATCGTCATGAGTGTCAAGAAAGCTCCCGCTGTTCCTTTACATCACTTTGAGCACAAATGTTGTTGTTCAGTCATGTCCGACTCTCTGCGACCTCATGGACTGCAACCCGCCAGGCTTCCCTGTCCTTCACCATCTCCTGGAGCTTGTTCAAACTCATGTCCATCGAGTCAGTGATGCCATCCAACCATCTCATCCTCTGTGACCCCCTTCTCCTCCTGCCCTCACTCTTTCCCAGCATCAGGGTCTTTTTCAATGAGTTGGCTTATCACATCAGGTGGCCAAAGTATTGAGCTTCAGCTTCAGCATCAGTCCTTCCAGTGAGTATTCAGGGTTGAAACTCTTCCGCTGCTTGGCAAATGTCTGGGGTTTGGCCAAGTACACAGTGGTTTTCCTTGGGCACTTGGGATTGTCCCCAGTCTATTTCACATCGCCTGTTTATTCGGAGTGGAATCAGGTCCATGTGTTTCGAGTCCCTTTGTTTGATTCTCTGCTGCATGATTTTTTTTTTTTATGTTTGTTTTTGTTGTGGTAAAGCTCAATATAAAACATGTTATTTTAACCATATTTAACTGTACAGTTCAGTGGCGCTAAGTACATTCACATTATTGCGCAACTCTCCTCATTATTCTCTCTCAAATTTTCCACTTTCTAAACTGAAACTCTGTCTCCAGTAAACATTGAGTCTTCATTCCCTCTCCCCACCCCTGGGGCCTCTGTCTGCTGCATGATTTTGTCTAAGATTGTTTGAGGCCCTAAAGTTTTGGATGTTTTGCTTTAGAAGGACACATCTCACCACAAGACAATAGGAACCCCAAACCTAAAGGAAATGTGTGTATGTGTGTGTGTGTGTGTGTGTGTGGTGCTCTGAGAGACATGTGGATGCAGGGCTGTGGGGCCAGCCCTGCTGTCCTTCTGGTAAAGCTGTCTGCCCAGGAGTGCCAGAGCATAGGCTGTCCTATTGAGGTTTACAAAGCGGAGACCAGGCGGGTGATTTTCCCTTTAGGAGTCAGCCATGGCTGCCTTGGTGGTGGGCAGCCTTTGAGGGCAGGCAGCCCTCTGCCTCTCCCTGACCTCCTCAGTTCCTGTCTCCCTGGGAAAATCTACTTACTTTCACAGCAAAGGAAGGTCAGAGCCTTGGGCTTAGGGAGGTGCCTCTACTTATTATTTCCTTTCTAACACGAAGTGGGGAAGGCTTTTCTCTCAAGAGCCCACCCCAGCACTTTCTCTGGGAGTGGCAAGAAAGGCGAGGTGCTAAGTCATGAAAATCAGGAAGGCACCAGGGACCTACGGTATTTCTGGAGAACCAGACCCGAAGCCCAGGCTGACAAGGGTGATTTGGAGGGCAGGGACCTGTCTGCTTTCTTTGGGAAAAATTCCTACACACAGTGGCATCTGACACACCAGACTATGGGCTGTGCCACCCCTCTGCATAGATAACGCAGGCTCCCTTCACATGGCTCATGATTCTGGGGGTGAGAGGAATGCTCTGCGCCACATGGATGCACACACAGCACACACACACTACACAAACACACAGAGCGTATGATGACTGCAAGTCCACGGTTAGAATGGTATTCTTTCAGCCTGTGTCCTCAATTCTTGTTAAACTGCTAAGGACATTGGAGTTTCAGGTTCTGGGCATTTTGGAAGGGCAGACTTTGATGGGGAAGAAAAGAAGGCCAAGAAAACCTAAGGACTTTGTGGGGGGTGGGTCCCAGAGTGGACTTTTAAAAAGCCCCACCAAGAAGTAGAGTTGAGGAAAGATTGTGTAAAAGAGAAAAAATAAACTGTGCTTTATAGACATGTGAGGGGTCTGCTAGCTCTGAGTTAGGGGTTCCCTTTAAGTTGGAAGCAATATCTTATGTTTTTAAACAATACATTAATCCAGAACGAGCGGATATACGTATACAGATAGCTGATGCCCTTTGTGTAATAGAAACTAACACAACACTGTAAAGCAACTGTAGTCCAATAAAAAGAGCCCAGTATGTTATAAGGGTTTCCGCAGGGATTCCTGGGTAGCTTGGCTGGTAAAGAATCTGCCTGCAATGCAGGTTCAATCCCTGGGTCAGGATGATTCCCTGGAGAAGGGACTAGGCTACCCACTCCAGTATTCTTGGGCTTCCCTGGTGGCTCAGATGGTAAAGAATCCACCTGCAATGCAGGAGATCAGGGTTCAGTCCCTGGGTCGGAAAGATCCCCTGGAGGAGAGTGTGGCAACCCACTCCAATATTCTTGCCTGGAGAATCACATGGGCAAAAGAGCCTGGTGGGCTACAGTCCATGGGGTCGCAAAGAGTCAGACACGACTAAGCGACTAAGCACAGCACAGGAGTTATCTTATAACTTACGATGGAGATACCTATCCTGCAGAACCCTAGGGGGCCATCCATGAGCTAGGGATGTGGGTACAGTTTTGTGAATTGATCTTATTGAGAGAGTACATAGCCATCACCAGGATCATGAAGTCGGGAAAATGGGCGGGAAGACCTGGCAATGGAGCCTGAGCCTCAGCAGCATCACGAGTTCAGTGTCGGTGGGGCTTCTCCCAGCTCTCTGGGCACAACGGGGGCAGGTCCGAGAGCTCTGGGACCTTGGCTTTGAAGGGCCCTTCTGCCATCACATGAAGTCTTTATGACTCCTTTGGCCCTAAAAAAACCCAATGTTTCTCTGACCATAAAAATACAAACTTAGAAAATGGTAGTGAAGAAAATAAAGATCAGTCTTGATTGTATTAATTAACCACCATAAACATTTTGATGTATTCTCTTTTTTTTTGTCCTTTTAAGAGAGAGTTGAGATCATAGTATGTGTATGAATAGAGCCCTTTCACTTAACATGACCTCATAATCATCTTGCTTGTCACTAAAAAGTCTTTATGAGCATCGCTTTCAATGGTTGCACAATCTTCCATTATGCAGCTGTATTACAGCCTACTTACACATTCTTCTATCGTTGGACACTTGCATTGTTGTTAGCTTTTCACTTTAATAAATAATGCAGTGAGAGTCATCTTTGGGCAAGAAGCTGTGATCGCATTTTAGAAGATTTCTTTATGACAGATTCCTAGAAGTCTCTTCTGATTTTTGAAGATACAGTATTGTGTGTCAAGACGTTGCCAAGACCCATCTGTAAAGTGTGGACATTGAAAAGGACTGTAGGCAGAGACATGGGGCCAGGCAGCAATACTCACTGGTTTCCGGCACACACGTGCATGCCGCTAAAGTGCTGTGGGCATCGTGGAGACCTAAGAAATTAGAATGCCCAACCTTGTTCCTTGAGGAAGCTGCTGTCTCTTGTGGGATCACAATATAGTTAAACAGGCAAAGGAAGAGATGCCTGTGTCTCAGAATCTTGGGAGACCCACGCATGCATTTTTCTGGAAAGGGAGTCAATAGCTTTCATCAGTGTCTTTTCATCTACAGAGCTTCAAAGAATTACCCGTGAGTTGATTGCTTTGGGTATGTGGAGGGGAGTGGATTATTTTTCTCAATTTATGTTTTCTTTTACTATTTTATCTTATCATTCTTATAGTAGAAAAGTCAGGTCAACTTCTTTTTTCATGTGTCATTAATATGACCGGTAGCTGAGAAGATGGCCATCAGGGATGGTTTTGCAGACCATGAGGTAGGGTATGGGAGCAGCCACAGCCTGTGCCCAGCAGGTGTGAGGCAGATTTGGGCAACCTTTTGTCACCTGTACCTGTGTGGCCTGCTAATCTGTTTACATAGAAAGCTGCTCCTGCCAGCAGGAGCCCAGTGCCGATAGGATCATATTATCAGAACGCGATGTCACACAAGTGCACAGGACAACCCAGGCTTTCCTTATCCCTCTGCTGGAGCCTCAGTCTTCACCTGGTTGCTCAGACTTCAAGAAGCTTCTTGCTGCTCATTCACAGGCATCAGGACAGCCAGTCTAACTCTGCTAACGTAGAGGAGGCCAGGAGATGGGGCTGGTGTGTGGGCTCCATGCCTTTCACTCGGGGCCAGAATTTGATGTACACTAGGAGACTGACAGCCACCGATTGTATTTATTTTCTCCCATCTGTGCCGGGCACTTCCATTGCTCCGCTTGCTCTTCCAGTGGGAAAATGAGAGTCCCACATGCCGATAGCCTTGCCCAGGCATTTCCACTGGACAGACACTCACAGTCGTAGGTCTTCCACGGGACCCTCTTACCTCAGCTGGGGGGCAGTGTTCGTGGATTTTGTCAAGTCAGGTTCCCGTGGTCGAGACAGCCGGGTCTCATGGCACCATCTCCCCTGTGGCCTGTCCCTGTCTGTGGCTGGAGTGCTCCACAGTGGGGGTCGATGTGCGGGACATGACAGCATAGCAGAGACCTCGTAGAAGGCAAGGTGCCTTGTCTCAAGCTCCCCAATCTGGCTTGCTAACAAATCTGTATGATTTTTTAAATTATTAAATTATTACTTTATTTTTTTGAGTCCCACATGACTGTTTCTCCAGGTTCAGCTGAGTTTTTCTTCCCTGACCCTTGACTTTATCTTGGAGTAAATCCTCTTCTCCTTTCACTCTCCTAGCCTTTGATCCTTTGTCTTCTCTTGACCCAGAACAGCTTAGTTTCCTAAAGTGCATCCATCTCCCTGGAACTTACGTACCCAGTATAGTCATGGTGCAGGCACGCTAAATCACTATAAGCATAATTCTTTCTTGGTCTCAACTCCATTGCCAGAGGTGCCAATACCCCCAGTCTCCAGGGCTGAGTCACCGCCCATGTCTCAGATATAAGGAATATCCGCTCTTCCCATAAGGAACTGGAAAACTAAACAAACACATCTGTGACTGCTGCCAGCCCTAACCCATAATGCAAAATAAACAAGAAAACACACAAAACATAATCCTTTGTTGGTGGTTGTAGGGGAGATAGGTAAAAACTTAGACTTTTGAAGTATGCGATTAAGAAATTCTTCCTCATACTTTATCAGACTTACATTGGCCATGATTTCATCTTTATTCCAGTTCTGTCCAGATAAAAATACTATTCTCTTCGCTACACATATTTTTAATAAAAATTATATTTTACAAATAAAAATATGTAAAACATTTCACATGTAAGATAACTTTTGACAAAGTATATTTGCTATGTAAAACCTATATTGTGTACTTTAATAGAACATTTTATATTTAATATTTTAATTTTACAAATAAAACTATATATGAAATGTTACAGATTAATATAAATAAAATATTAAGTAAAACACCTGATATTGGCAAACATTTAAAAATATTTGTAAAATATAGGCTAGTTAAATGTATGAAAATAAATCTTAATATTTAAATCACTGTGATCAGATCAGTTCAGTTGCTTAGTCGTGTCCAACTCTTTGCGACCCCATGAATCGCAGCACGCCAGGCCTCCCTGTCCATCACCGACTCCTGGAGTTCACT
>NW_011494846.1:614487-615355 GCF_000754665.1 Bison bison bison | reverse complement strand
AAGCGTCTTTTAATTTCATGGCTGCAGTCACCATCTGTAGTGATTTTGGAGCCCAGAAAAATAAAGTCTGACACTGTTTCCACTGTTTCCCCATCTATTTCCCATGAAGTGATGGGACTGCATGCCATGATCTTCGTTTTCTGAACGTTGAGCTTTAAGCCAACTTTTTCACTCTCCACTTTCACTTTCATCAAGAGGCTTTTGAGTTCCTCTTCACTTTCTGCCATAACGGTGGTGTCATCTGCATATCCGAGGTCATTGATATTTCTCCTGGCAATCTTGACTCCAGCTTATGTTTCTTCCAGTCCAGCATTTCTCATGATGTACTCTGCGTATAAGTTAAATAAACAGGGTGACAATATACAGCCTTGACGTACTCCTTTTCCTATTTGGAACCAGTCTGTTGTGATAGTTTAATACTAAAGTAATTCGACTTGAACATTTAAAGTAATGCTGAAATATATATCCTGCAACTTTACTATAATCATTGATTAGTTCTAGTAATTTTCTGGTGGAGACTTTAGGGTTTTCTATGTAGAGGATCATGTCATCTGCAAATAGTGAGAGTTTTACTTCTTCTTTTCCAATTTGGATTCCTTTTATTTCTTTTTCTGCTCTGATTGCTGTGGCCAAAACTTCCAAAACTATGTTGAATAGTAATGGTGAAAGTGGGCACCCTTGTCTTGTTCCTGACTTTAGAGGAAATGCTTTCAATTTTTCACCATTGAGGATAATGTTTGCTGTGGGTTTGTCATATATAGCCTTTATTATGTTGAGGTATGTTCCTTCTATTCCTGCTTTCTGGAGAGTTCTTATCATAAATGGATGTTGAATTTTGTCAAAGGCTTTCTCTGCATCTATTGAGATA
>NW_011494846.1:613034-613889 GCF_000754665.1 Bison bison bison | reverse complement strand
TGCTATGGTCTCTTGTTTCTTTTGCATTTATTTCTGCCCTAATTTTTAAGATTTCTTTCCTTCTACTAACCCTGGGGTTCTTCATTTCTTCCTTTTCTAGTTGCTTTAGGTGTAGGGTTAGGTTATTTATTTGACTTTTTTCTTGTTTCTTGAGGTATGCCTGTATTGCTATGAACTTTCCCCTTATTTTTGTATAAATAAAAGGTGTAATAAGATTTTTTAAAATTGTAATAAGAGTAGTTAGTCATACAGGGAGGTCAACCCCAGTGCTCTCTGTCAACCTAGGCGGGTGGGATGGGGTGGGAGGTGGGAGGGAGGTTCAAGAGGGAGGGGACATATACCTATGGCTGATTCATGTTGATATTTGGCAGAAACCAACACAACTGCTGTAAAGCAATTCTCTGCCAATTAAAAATAATAAAAATTTTAAAAGATAAATTTTTAAAAAGGATAATAGTAGCTCAGCTGGTAAAGAATCTGCCTGCAATGTAGGAGACCCCAGTTGGATTCCTGGGTGGGGAAGATCCCCTGGAGAAGGGATAGGCTACCCACTCCAGTATTCTTGGGCTTCCCTGGTGGCCCAGACGGTAAAGAATACGCCTGCAATGCGGGAGACCTGGGCCCGATCCCTGGGTCAGGAAGATTCCCCTGGAGGAGAGGATGGCAACCCACTCCAGTATATTTGCCTGGAGAATTCCATGGACAGAGGAGCCTGGCGGGCTACAGTCCATAGGGTCGCAAAGAGCCAGACACGACTGGGCAACTAAGTGTGCACACACAATAGCAACTACCAAAAAAAAAAAAGAGTAGTCCCATTGGCTTCCTGGTTCATGACCAGGGACGGGGCGGCGGGAA
>NW_011494846.1:612391-612778 GCF_000754665.1 Bison bison bison | reverse complement strand
GCTTGGCGCCAGCGTCCTGATGTGCTGTTTGTCCTCCCTTGCAGGCATCGGCAAGAACGTCATCTGCGACCGCGCGGCCACGCCGCTGGACGCCTTCCGCATGATGTCGGCCGCCCACTACTACCCGAAGCTCATGAGCGTCATGGGCAACGTGCTGCGCTTCCTGCCGGCCTTCGTGCGCATGAAGCAGCTCATTGAGGAGGGCTACGTGGGCGAGCTGCTGGTGTGCGAGGTGCAGGTGCACAGCGGCAGCCTGCTGGGCAAGAAGTACAACTGGAGCTGCGACGACCTGATGGGCGGTGGCGGGCTGCACTCGGTGGGCACCTACATCATCGACCTGCTGACCTTCCTCACCGGTCAGAAGGCCGTCAAGGTCCACGGGCTGCT
>NW_011494846.1:603831-612291 GCF_000754665.1 Bison bison bison | reverse complement strand
GGTGCTGGAGGGCGGAGTGTGCTGTACCGTCACCCTCAACTTCAACGTGCCCGGCGAGTTCAAGCAGGACGTGACCGTGGTGGGCTCGGCCGGGCGCCTCCTGGCCGTGGGCACGGACCTGTACGGCCAGCGCAACAGCGCCCCGGAGCAGGAGCTGCTGGTACAGGACGCCACGCCGGTCAGCAACTCCTTGCTGCCTGAGAAGGCCTTCAGCGACATCCCCTCACCCTACCTGCGTGGCACCATCAAGATGATGCAGGCCGTGCGCCAAGCCTTCCAGGACCAGGACGATCGGCGCACGTGGGACGGACGGCCGCTCACCATGGCTGCCACCTTCGACGACTGCCTGTATGCCCTGTGCGTGGTGGACACCATCAAACGGTCCAGCCAGACGGGCGAGTGGCAGAACATCGCGGTGATGACCGAGGAGCCCGAGCTGAGCCCTGCCTACCTGATCAGCGAGGCCATGCGGCGCAGCAGGATGTCCCTGTACTGCTAGCCCGGACTGGGGGAACCCGGACTAAACCCGACTGGGGGTACCCGGACTGGGGACCCGGCGTGACCCAGGCCTCCAGCCAGAGGATGGGGGTGGGGAACAGGCTGAGGGGTGGGGGTTGGGGGAAGGGAGAGGTAGCCTCAAGGAGTCTGGGGGCCGGGAAGTGGAAAGGGGCAGTGTGTGGGAATGGGGTCCGGGAGGCTGAGCCCCTACCGGGATGAGGGGCCCCAATCGAGACTGAGTTGGGAGACTGCCTCTCCCTGCCCTTCAACTGTGAGCAGCCGGGAGGGATGGCTGGCCTCCGCACCACATCCATCGCGCCACCATCCCCGCCCCGCCCCAACCCGTCTTGGCCTCTTGCAAGCCAAATGCCCCTGTGCAGTCAGGGCCCCTGAATCCAACAGGCGAGCACAGCGGGCAGGAGAAGGTGCATTGTTAGGTGGCCACACCAGCCTCTTGGTCTGGGGAGAGGCGGGGATCGGTGGCTAAAGAGAAAGTTCAGATTCCAGGAAGCCACTTACAGGGTCTACGGGGGATAAAGTACTTGGTAGCAAAGTATACAGCTTTCTTGAAGGTTGGGCCCCCGAAGCTGGAGGGAGGAGGTGTCTTCCTAATTGACTTATTGCCCTTTTCCTGGCCTGAGGCCAGGTCAAGGAGTGCCGGGAAGGGCCAGCCGAGAATCGCTTCCCTGGAGCCAAAAGGTGAGGGCAAGGGCACTGAAATAGACAAGGCAGAGAAGAAAATTTCCCTTTGGATGTGTCAGGATTAAAAGCCCACAAGGAGTCACCTTGTAACTATTTCTGATGCAGTATTGACATGGTCCTTTCACAGACCGAGGAGACAGCAGGACGGAGGTGTGGGTTTGACCACAGGCTCCTGGGCTGTTGTCCAGGCCCCGGGGCAGCCGTGAGCCCCAGGCTCGCAGGGGCAAGTCCCCATCAGAAGGGAAAGTGAGCCAGCCCTGCACCTGTCTCTCCTGGCAAGCTGGGGAAGGACTCCTAGGAGAGTCCCCCACTTTGTGGATTTTAAAAGGGAAGCCTTCAGGTTCACACAGATATAATCGTCTTCCCTTTGGGGGAGAAAAATGTCAAGGCTCTTTTCCTTATTTGGACCTTTGTTCTCATGCATCAAAAAAGTGAAAACTTCTGACTAGGTATTAAAACAAAAGGACAATAAGGAACATTATATTCAGTATTTTTAAATGGGGTTTAGAACCCTCTGAGGTGTATAGTTTGCTTAGGCTTGAGAAAGCTAATGTAGGAGAAAACATCTTCTCCCTCCCCTGGTCTCCTATCCCTCTTATCTTAACGCCCTCTGCTTACTGAGCTTTTACTGGAGATGGCAAACTGCAGGCTTGGAGCAGGTGGTGCCAGAGGGAACGACCAGAGACAGACAGACACACACACACGTTTATAAATGCTCTCTACCACCATTGTCACTAAAATCCCTCTTGGGAATTCAGACCTGGTCTTGAAAGAAAGCTTAAGTCAAATACATTTTGAAAATGAGGACTTATCCTATTGTTTCCTTTCCTTAATTCTTCACCACACATAGGATATTTGTTGAGGTTGGCTGTTGAGAGGGTTACTTGTAAGTCTACGGAGTCTGTTCACAGTCACAGAAACCCGCTGTTGTCTTTGGCACACAAGTAACATTTGGAGTCTTTTCAGATGGCCCGCAGTAGAACTGGAAGGGAATTTAAGGGGCTGAGAGTGCACCCCAGGCTCTGAGCAGGCAAAGTCTCAAAATGAACTAACTGATCAGTTGCTCCTCCATCCTCATACGCTATGCATCCCAGACTGACCCTGAGTGCAGTGGCGCCATGTCCAAACATTCCCTGGGAATGTTGGTATTTTCTAGCACAGAGGAGTAGGAATTATCTTCCTAGAAAGAATTTCCCTGTTTCCTGGGCCTTCCTGCCATGTGGGAAGGTTAGTCGGCTACAACTCTCCATCATACGATTTGTTCCTTCTCCGTTGACAGAATCAGCATGCCAGCTTTTGTAGCTAACAGCTGAAAACTAGAAGTTTGGTAGCATGGAAGTCTTTCAGTGAGAGTTTGAGTGGAAAGCCATGCCATGGACTTTTGGGGTTCAGATTCTCCTAAATTCTAAATTCCTCTCTGGATAAATAGCTTTTGTAGAAGCTGAGTAGAAAGAATTTTTTTTTTCCTAGTTGGCCCAAAGGGGTGGGATCGAGGATGAAAAGAAAGGAAACTAGTGACCCTATGGGTCTCGTTTTTCTAAGTCATTTATAATCTAAGTAGAGCTGTTCCTGGGGGTTCAATTTTGTTTCTGTACTTTAAATACTTGGAAGTTCTTTCCCCCTCAAAGATCTCTGAGCTCTGTGATGAATATTTAGTGTCTAAAACAAAAATTCTCATTTGAGGCTGGGGTATATGGAAGAATATATATTCTTAAAAAGCAGCATGAAAAATAGTAAGTGTACTCAAATTTTATCTACTGAAATGCATGTGATAGGTAGATGCAGGAACAGGTGGAAGAAAAGGCCTAGATGGTTTATTTTGTTAATAGAAAAGCTACAGTACATGGCTTCGTTAGTGCTCCTTTGGCCCCAGTCCTGTCACTTGAAAAGACTTTATTAGGAGCCACAATATAAAGTTGAAATCTCCAGCTCGCAACAACATTCTCTAGGACTTTGTCCCAGCCCAGCACCCCCAGCAGTACCCTCAGGGGACTGGGTATCCTTGGTTGGATTGGAGCTTAGATGAAGCTTCTGGAGTCATCCAGCCCCTCTCTCTGCCTTGTTGAATGTGTTTCAAGGGTTCAGCATCATGGAGGCTCCATTTCAGGATCATCATAGTTAGTCCCCACTCGCCTGGTTTGTCCCCATAATTGTTTTGGGGGGCCTCCGATAACTGGATGTTTGGCTCGTGCCACTGCTGGCCTCAGAAGATGTTCCAGATTCTGAGAGAGGGTGTAAGGGGTGCTCACCTGGTGCCCACAAGTGTTTAGGAATGCTCTGTGCTTATTTGGAAGGTTTGGGTTCTCTGAGTTTTCTCCTGGAGAGCTGGTGACCCCTGTCAGCTCCCCCTATGACTCCTCTTCACCCCCCTGGGAGAGGTGCGGCAGGGGACCACAGGGCCTTCTCAGCCCACCTTGGGCCTCTCAGGGCAGTCTTGGCCGACTCCAGCTGAAGCGGAAGTTCTCCAGGCCCTTTTTCCCTCTGCAGAGAGCCATCTCAGTCCTCCCTGTGTGCCCACATTTCCTGATCATCTGCTGTGTTTAGGGTATTTTAAGTGTGGTGGTTTAGTTGCTCAGTCGTATCTAACTTTTGCAACCCTGTAGACTGTAGCCCACCAGGCTCCTCTGTCCATGGGATTTTCCAAGCAAGAATACTGGAGTGTGTTGCCATTCCTTTCTCCAGGGGATCTTCCTGGCCCAGGGATTGAACCGGGGTCGCCTGCATTGCAGGTGGATTCTTTGCCAACTGAGCCAAGTACATCCTCTTACTTAATCCATAAAACCACCCTATAGTTTTGGGGATTGTTAGTCCCATTTTACACATTAGAAAATTGAGGCTGAGAGGATGAGTCACCTGCCCAGGGTCACAAAACTGTGAAGTACAAGAGGGGTCGCCTGAATCCCAAAACCTTCCTTCTCCAAACCTCATGGCTTCCCATGAAGGAAGGTGTGCTCTCTGCAGTTCTTTGCCGGGCAAGAAAGCTCTCCTTGTTGAACCCTGTCGGGGTCTGTGGGGCCACAGTGATTCGACACCCTGCCCTGCATGGGGCTCCCCTCTGCGGCTGTCAACACCTCCCCGTGGAGCCGGGTGTCACATTTGCTGTTCTGCCAGAAGTTTCCTTGTAGAGCTGCAAATAGAAGAGTTGATTTTTCTTCCTCTTCCAAACTGGAAATACCACTCAGCTTCTTTTAAAATCAAGTTCCTAAGTTGATTCTGATGGCAGGCGATGCAGCCAACTGCAGAGCTGGAGATTTTTAAGAAGTTGTTGGCTGATTGTTACAAGGTTGTGCTCTCGCTGGTCCTAATAACATAGGAAAATGTCTCTTCTCAGGGAGCGGGGCGTTGACAGTGCATCTGACTTGGATGTTAGCTGTGCATGGCATTTGTACCTTTAGACTCTCTTAATTCTTGATCTTGTCTCATAGCCGCAGCTGTTGAATTGGACCTGTGGTCAAAGATGAGGTTTCTAATTGCATCGCTTTTATCCTGGTGGGTATGGTGGAATGGGGGAAATTCAGCATTGGTAAGGGTACCCTGGGGAGAAAGTAACTCCAGCTGCAGCTGAAGGGACTTCAGAGCCAATATATTCAGTAGTTCCTTTTGCATCCCCAAGAGGTTGTTGTCATTCAGTTGCTAAGTCGTGTCCAACTCTTTGCAACCCCATGGACTGCAGCACACCAGGCATCCCTGTCCTTAGCTATCTTCCTGAGTTTGCTCAAACTCATGTCCGTTGAGTTGATGATGCCATCCAATCATTTTGTCCTCAGGTCACCCCCTTTTTCCTCTGCCCTCAGTCTTTCCCAGCATCAGGGTCTTATCCAATGAGTCAGCTCTTCACATCAGGTGGCCATAGTGTTGGAGCTTCAGCACCAGTCCTTCCAATGAATATTCGGGGTAGATTTCCTTTAGGATCGACTGGTTGATCTCCTTGCTGTCCAAGGGACTCCCAAGAGTCTTCTCTAGCACCCCAAGAGGCTAAGTAATGCAAAAAAAAAAAAAAAAGGAACTGAATATGCCACTTCTCAGCCAGGACTGGAACCCCAGTTTTCTGACTCAGTCCCATCCTGCCTCCCACAGCATCTCAGAGCTCTCAGGTGGGGAGAGGGAGGCCCACAGCGGTGACGTGACTTGCCTGAGGTCCCAGGGCTCGTTGGTAGAAGAGTTGCAGTGAGAACTGGGGCCTGCAGCTGCCTGTATTCCCTGAGCTCTTAAGCTGAATTCACTTAAAAAATTATGTCTCAAATGTAGTCTGAAGACTAGCTGTTTAGAATTTCCCATTGTGACTGTAATGTGCACAGTGGTCTAGAGTTTGTATTGTGTCTGGCGAGGATGGGGAATGTACGTTCAGATGCTCAGCTCTGAGAGTCCCTGAGGCCCTCTCTCCTAGGCCCCGTCCCGTGGGTCCAGATCTAGGCCTTGACCAGCTTAGGACTCCTGTTCTACCACCGTCTCTCCGTTTTCAGGCTTCCAAAGCCTGCAGGTCACGGGCCAGAGGCCACAACTCTGGAGAGTTTCTTTTTTTGAAATCAACTCCCAGAGCCCTGCACTTCAGTTCCCTTTTGGGGACAGCAAGACAGGTAATGTGACAATGCTTCTCTGCAGCCCCCAGGCACCTGCCCAGCCTGCCGCAGCCCCGGCAGAGAAGTGCGCAGGGCAGCGCCCCTGGTTTGACGGGACAACCCTGAACTGGCCTTTAGGACTTCTCCCAAGAGGCGTGCAAACCTTCAGTGCTGCTCTCAGAGGCGATGTGGTGTCGTCAGAGTTTGGAGGTGAAGTCAGTAAGCACCGCGGACCTGAGTGACCACACCAGTTTTAGCAGCAGAAGGCGGTGGCCTACTGACTCTCTCTTTGTTACATCACTGTTCCTATTTGCTGGAGCCCTTGAGAGGGCCACTCGAGCGTCTGGCTCTCAGTCAGGCTGCTACAGCATTGCACTACTGAGTACTCTTGAATCCGTTGCCCTCGTCTGTCCATGGCAATATTGAGTAGAGGGATGACCAGACCATGTCACGTGTAGGGGCTCCGTGCTTGGCGTGGCAGCCAAGCTTGCCGGGGTGGTGTGAACAGGGTCCCCAGAGCAACCCTGGTGTCCGCGGTCTTTCCCCGTCTGGGTCTCTGCTGTCCCCTGCAGCCATCACAAGGGCTATGTTGTTGTTGGCGGAGCCCTGAGGTTTCTCCCCATAAGCCCGATGACTGCTTGGTAATTCTTGTCCGCGGCTGGGAAACAAAACCCAGGCTGGCGACCTACCCTGTTCCTTTGCTGCCCTTTTCTCTGTCCGGCATCCAGCCGTGTTTAGTATTCTGGCCCTGTGCCTTGCCCAGGGGAGGCAGAAGTTTCTAGTGATTATGGCTTTCCGTTTGTTGCCCGGTGCTTTTACTGTGTTTTATTTTTTAACCAAAATTGCATCTGTTTGGTTGTCAGTGTTGAGTATGTATTTATTGTGTTTTACAAACATGAGTATATATGTATGTATCTGTATAAAAACTTATCTATGAAAAGTCAAGGCATGTAAACTAGATATTTTAAAGAGCTATTTATCAAGGGGAAAAAAGATGTGTGTTATAAAGTAAACAGAGTCTATATTTTATATATAATGTAGATAGCAAAACATAGCTTATAAATTATAGAAAGTTTGGGTTTTCTTTTTTTATTATTAAAGCAAAAAAAAAAAAAAAAAACAATGAATGCAACTGTTCTTAGTGTTTTACAAGCTGAACTGCTGTGGGTGGTGGCCTTCCCTCCCAGGCCCTCGGGTTGAACAGTCTGTGCTCCGGGCCTGATGCCCGTGTTATGTCTGCGATGCTCTGGGGGCCACGGCTTACCATCACCCCGCCAGCTGACATGTGCCACTTGAAATGTGGCTTCCTGCTGTCCTCCCCAATTGACGTTGCTGGGATAAAGGAATGGAAGTAGCAAATAAAGATTGAAGAGAAGATGTAACTCCAGCTACTTTACTGTTTATTAGACCCGGGTCTTCTTGCTGATGAGCTAGGTTCCTGGTCGAATTGTGGGATGTGAAGCAAGAATGGGGGTGGGAATGAGACGGTGCATCTGGGGTGTGGGGGTGTGTCTAGGCGGGGAGGAGGGGGTCTGTTCTGGTGTCAGCACCCATGAGGCTGAGCAGTGGAATCCACTCTGCTTTTTTAATGGTAGATGTATTGGAAGCTAGAACTGGAGGCACTTGGGAACATCTGGCTCAAATCCTGGTTCTAATTTTGAAAATGTGGACATGGAAGGGAAATAACCTGCCTAAGGCCACTCAGAGTGTGTGTGTGTGTGAGAAAGCCCAAACCAGGCAAACAAGATGACAACAGAGACCTTAGACTGGGGAGCAAATTTCAGGATTCTCTGGTATACCAAGATCTTAACCTAACACCTCCCACCAAGCTCTATAAGACACATTCAAACAGGCTCCGTTGACTCTTTGCAAGAGCATCTTTGCCTTGTTCTTAGCAGCATTTAAGGGCCACCATTGTGGACTGAGGTCAGCTGAATCTGAGATTTGTGTGGATGAGGTCTCCCGTGGATAGGCTGGTCTTTCCACCCTCTACTGTCTTAGAGAACACACAGGTAATTCTTCTGGTCCATGCTTTCCCTTCATGTAAAAACAGGAAATAGGAAGAAATATACAGAAGCTGAGATCTCATTGTTCATTTCTTATTGAGCAGGTCGTGATGTTAATGCATTCAGAACACAGCCCATCCTTTAAGACAAAAAGGTGCAGCAAATACCTGTGTTCACATGGATCCTGACGATACACGTGTAACATCTCATACTTGGGACAGTGCAGTAAGTCTGAGCTCGGTTCTGAAGAAGGCAGTGAGAGGGGCTTCTTTATCAAAGCTGCAAGTGCCATGTGCCCAACTGTAAAATATTGTGCCATGGGGTCCAGTTCTCCAGTTCTTCTAGCCACATGGCCTGGGAACCAGCCCCTGGTGAAAGACTCCACGCTCCTGAGCATTTATGTACATTTTCAATCCAAGAGCAAGTTGTTCCTTCACAGGTTTGGAATTTCTTTGTGATGCTGGTTTCTCTCAATATAAGCTTATTTCTTGTTACAGAAACGGGATTCTGCTGTGTCCTACTGAATCACAGGATGTGATCACAGTGCTTTCATAGTCTCTGGACTGTGGTTTAAAAAGAATAGTTGCAATTACATTGCAAGTCATTCAGGTTGTAGCTGATGGATCAAACAAAGAGTACTCTGTGTCCCCCTGTGCCTGTCGGCCTCCCCTCCCCCGCTGCCCCCCCCCACACAC
>NW_011494846.1:583163-603731 GCF_000754665.1 Bison bison bison | reverse complement strand
CACACACACACACTTTGTTTTTACCTCCTGCTTCTTTTGTGTATTTTTAGTGCCTGTTGTGACAAGTTTGTGTGATACAACCTGAAACACAGAATGACTGCTACAATTGTTATGAGAATAAAATGCACATCTACCAAGTATGCAGAAGTTTGTATAGAAATGAAAAAATAACAATTCCAGCTCACTCTAAGTTGTATGCTCCCATTTTATCATCCTGTGTGCATGCCAAGTCGCTTCAGTTATGTCCAACTCTGTGCAACCCTATGGACTACAGCCCTCCAGGCTCCTCTGTCCATGGGGATTCTCCAGGCAAGAATACTGGAGTGGGTTGCCATGCCCTCCTCCAGGGGATCCTTCTGACCCAGGGATTGAACCCACATCCCTTAAGTCTCCTGCATTGGCAGGCGTGTTCTTTACCAGTAGCGCCACCTGGGAAGCCCTTTATCAACCCACACTTAGCCTTAATCTTGCCTAAGCAGAAAAGATCCCTCTGCCTAGATATTCCTAGCCAGTGCCTACATGCTCTGGTCAGTAGCAGCGCCCTCTGCTGGAAGGTTGGCCAGGAAGTGCAGGAATAGAAATGGAACCAGACACCACCTCATAGAGTTTGAGCCATGTCATGACCAATTAAGACAGCGTGACAGCTTACCTGAACCAAAACTTTGACAAAGAAGCTGATGTGAAACATTCAGAATTCTTTGGCTTGTTCATTCAAGTTCAGGTTTCCTTTGGAAGCCTATCTCTGAGTTTCCCACTGCTGGTGAATTCCTGAGAAGTGACTTGCACTAGGACAGCCATTGCAGGTTTGCTGTGGTCCAGGCACAGCTCTCAGGATGAACTCACATCTAAGCTGGTGGTTGGACTTCCTCCAGAAATACCCCAATGAAGGGAGCACCTTTCTGTCCTAAAGTTACACAGATTGTGATCACCTGGGGTCCAACCAGACTCTCCCTTTTAGCCACAAGGGAGGATGAAGGACTAACTTTAGGAGCGACTTCTTGGGCAGTTACAGATTCATTCCTTTCTTGATTGATGGTGTGTACATGGATGGGGCTCAATCCCAGAATTACCGCCTGGGGTGTACACGTTCAGAAGTCCCATTGTCTCTGACCCATTCATCATTGGCCATCAGCGCCTTGGAAGAAGAATGCCCTGGGGAGGAAGAACCCTAAGAGGGCTGTGAGCAGCTGCAGTGGGTGTGGAGATGATGTCTACAAGCCCACGAGGCCCCAGGGAGTCCCCATTCTGGCAATTTGCCCCCCAAAGTCACTACCTCCCTTTTAGAGTGCACTGAGGGGTCTAAATCAGGCAGAAGCCAGACCAAAGCTGTTTGAAGCTGCCTGGGGAATGGTGACTCATTCCAGACTCTTTAAAACCGGAGAACAAGCAGGCATAATAGCTGGTGAAACTACAGGCAGGGAAGCAAGGCCAGAGGCCCTGCTGTCTTTCCAGACCTTCTGAGGCAGCTTGTCGGGGATGCGGTGGCTAACAGGTGAGCCTGGAGCACTGGGTCCATTTAATGGTGCTGAACTCAGGGATCTGGCTTGGCACTCAGGTTCTGCTGTGAAGCAGAAGGAAGCCATCCTGGGACAAGCAGGTCTGCGTAGGCTGTGAGATGCTAAAAAGCCTGGATCACTGAGGAAGCAAGGGGGTGGGGACGTATGGGGGAAAAAGAGAAGGAACTGGGGTTATGGGATTGGCTGGGCAGCAGGGGGAATACAGGGCAGAAGCAAGAGTGGATACTGATGCCAAGGGTAAAAAGAGAGGAAGAGGGAAGAACTGGAGACGGGTCAGAGGCATGCATTTGAGATATGGAAAGTTCTGGAGATAAGTAAAGGGTACATGAGATATCTGAAACGCGGTTGCTCTGTGGCTGACAGGCCTGATCTGTGCTCTGAGAACAGCTTGGATGAGGAGGAGGACAGCGGATGAGAAAGCATGAGGGCGGAATTCTTACAGAACTTGGCAGCGTCCGGCTGACTCACTTTTGGAGCTGTGCACGGGGATCCAACAGTCAGCATTTGCTGGAACAATTTCCATACGCGCCTCTGTTAAGTGAGCACCAGACCCCAAATGCACCCTGCATCCCTTCCTCCGCTCATGTTGCTTCTCCTGTTTGCAATCCCCACGCCCCCCGCCTCAAACCTCAAGTTGTCAAGGATTCACCGGCTGTCATTTCACCCTGTCCTTTGACACATTCAGGAATCTTCCAGACAGCCTTTTTCTTTTCTTTTTTTTCTGAACACACAGAATCTCACATCCCTCTTCAGCTTTCAGAGACCCTGCCCACCAGGCCATCACTACAACCTGCTTTCTCCTCTCCCGCTGGAGCTTTTCTGACGACAGTCTCCCGAGGGAGCAGGCTTGGTCCGGCAGGACTGATAGCCGTCAGCTGCACCCAGCCCTGGCCTCTGTTGTCTTGAGCCCCACCTCAGTCCTTGGATCTGTCCCGGGTCTCATCATGTGGACATCCAGGCAAAGGCTGATTCCTTTCTCTCCTCCGGCTGTGTCTCAGCCCTTCCCAGCCTGCTCTCATTCCCCAGCTGGACTCTCTCCCTGTCCACTGAGCTCTCCCTTCATCCTTCAGTTGGGCCAGAGTCTTTGAATTTGGATAGAAAGAAAAAAAACCCAAACCAAATCAGCAAAATGCATCTTCATCTGCATTAACTCTAACTGAAACTTGGCATCTTCTTCAATTGTGGCATCAAATTCCAGTCGGATGAGCAGTGTCTGTGACATTACCCCCACTAAGAATCACATATATCTTCAGATCTCATCATTGGCTTTTGCAGATATTTTGAAATACCATGTATACTTGTCACTTCTCTAAAACTATGGAAATCATTAGACTATCACCAGATCTTTTAATTTATTAATAATACTTCAATAAAAAGCCCATACATTGGCCTATCACAAGTTTTAAAAATTGGGGGGACAACTATGATAACATAATTTGTTACTTTGTAGCCACAGGTACCTTATTTTACACATTCAAAAACATTATTCCGGGGGTTAAATACATTATCCCAAAAAGGGATCCATTGGCTTCACCAGATTGCCAAAGATATGCGAGACACGAAAATGCTGAGAACTCCTGCGTGTGGCAGAAATAGCCTTGGCATGACCCTTGTTCTCAACTATAAAATTTTTCCATGGTTATTGAATATGATTTAAACAATACACAATTAATTGAAAAGAGATACTCTGAAATCTGAAGACCCCTTCTGGGTGTCCAAACCCTTGTCTTTAGGAAGTTCTTGCTTCAAAGCCCTGTTTCCCAAACAAAGCAGAGCATCAGAACCAGAAGGGTGCCCTGCACCAAAAACCACCTGAACTGATCTGGGGGCAGAAGAGATTTTTAAAAATGTGAATGACACAGGCATCTATTAAACAGCCCACTCTGTTCAAGGAGGTATTATACAATGAAAGTTAAAATCTGTTTCATCCCAGGCCCTCATTCCACTTTTTAGAGGTAACCCCCATTCACAGGGCTCCCCCAGTAGCTCAGTGGTAAAGAATATGCCTGCCAATGCAGGGGACATGGGTTTGATCCCTGGGTCTGGAAGATCCCCTGGAGAAGGAAATGGCAACCCTTGCCAGTAATCTTGCCTGGAGAATCCCATGGACAGAGAAGCCTGGCAGGCTACAGTCCACAGGTTTGCAGAAGAGTTAGTCACGACTTAGCAAGTAAACAATAACAACCTATTCACAATTTATACCTTTCCCTGAAATTATCCCAATACACACACCAATATTGTGTGTGCTGTACACACGGTGGCATCTTGTTCTTTTTTTCTTAATGCATTTTTGACCTCTTTCCACAGTAGCCTGTATCATTGACTTCATTCTTTTTCATGGCTTTGTCGAAAAAATCTACATGAAAAATTCTAACTAAAAAATTTTAAGGCTCTGAAGACAGATGGTAATGGTTACATAATCATGCGAATTTCTGAGAACCACTGACCCACCCACTTAAAGATGATACATTTCGTGTTTTGTTGGGGCTTCCCTGGTGGCTCAGTGGTAAAGTGCCCACCTGCCAATGCAAGGGACATGGGTTCAATCCCTGGGTCAGGAAGGTCGTGTGGAGGAGGAAATGGCTACCTACTTCAATATTCTTGCCTGAAAAAATCTCATGGAGAGAAGAGCCTGGGGTCCATGGGCTCACAAAGAGTCAGATATGCCTGAGTGACTGGGTACGGCATGTATATTTAACCACAATATATAAAAAAAGGTTAAGCTCCGCAGGTAATGGAGCCACAGGCCCCCAGTTCCTCCCCAACCTCCCCTCAGGTCAGCTAGCTCGACATCTTGGAAACGCCTCCTCTTTTTTGCCTCTTTGCTGCCATCCTGAGTCCCCTTGTCCCTATTTCTTTTTGGAAACAAAAGCTCCCTTTTCCACAGGTGCCTGTTACCAGAGTGAAAGTGGATGAAAGCTTCTCTCCTAATCCTGTCAGAAGTCAGCAGACAGCTGGCACGGCCACGGACAGTCCAGGCTCTGGTGGGGACCGAATCCTTTTCAGCTCTGGAATGCCTTTCATCCTCCGTGTTGAAAGCTTTGCGGAAATGAGGCCAGGGCTTGTGAAACAATTCAAGCCTGGTCGCAAACAACCCCTAGAGTCTACGCTAACGCTTCCTCGTATTTTTTTTCCAGTGGCGTTTTGACATCCTTCACCCAGCTAAAGGGTTCGGAAAAAGCCTTTTCACGAGGAGCCTATTCAGATAAGTTCAGTTCAGTTCAGTACAGTCACTCAGTCGTGTCCAACTCTTTGCAATCCCATGGACTGCAGCACGCCAGGCTTCCCTGTCCTTCACCAACTCCGGGAGCTTGCTCAAACTCATGTCCATCGAGTCAGTGATGCCATCCAACCAACTCATCCTCTGTCGTCCCCTTCTCCTCCTGCCTTCAATCTTTCCCAGCATCAGGGTCTTTTCCAACGAGCCAGTTCTTCGCATCAGGTGGCCAAAGTATCGGAGTTTCAGCTTTAGCATCAGTCCTTCCAATGAATATTCAGGACTGATTTCCTTTAGGATGGACTGGTTGGATCTTCTTCCAGTCCAAGGGACTCTCAAGAGTCTTCTCCAACACCACAGTTCAAAAGCATCAATTCTTCGGTGCTCAGCTTTCTTTATAGTCCAACTCGCACATCCATACATGACTACTGCAAAAACCATAGCCTTGACTAGATGGACCTTTGTTGGCAAAGTAATGTCTCTGCTTTTTAATATGCTGTCTAGGTTGGTCATAGCTTTTCTTCCAAGGAGCAAGCATCTTTTAATTTCATGGCTGCAGTCACCATCTGCAGTGATTTTGGAGGCTCCAAAATAATCTCTGTTTCCATTGTTTTCCCATCTATTTGCCATGAAGTGATGGCACTGGATGCCATGATCTTAGTTTTACACGCCCTGAAATTCAGCACCATGTGGGGGATCTGTAGGGTTTAAGGCACTCCCATTGATCCGTGGACGCTGGAGCAGTTAAGATCAGAGGGAACAAGAGCTGGCCCAGAGCACAGCTTCATGGACCTGTCACTCCAGGCAGGTTCTCCCAGAAGGTCCATCCATTGGTGTGACATCAAGTCCGTGGGAAGTGTTGCCTTGGCTACAGACGGGCGTAGGGTACCAAGGTACACAACTTATTTTAGTCACCTGGAGGAGTTACTGAGGCACCAGATTCTTGTCTCTCCCTGTGAAGGGATCCCTTAAACTCCCATTTTTATTGTAAAAGCCTCCATGCCTCCTTCCCACATTCAGGTGGCCTGGCTCTGGGAGTTTGACCCAGCCTCATCAGTAGGTCCTGCTGTGAGGTGACTCTAGTGAAGAGGAGGGTTTTCCCACTGCTCTGTCCCTCCCTGGAGGGCTTGACCGAGTTGCTGCAGACACCAGCATTTCAACATTTTGGAGAAGGAGGTTTTGGTTTGGTGAGGCATGGCCCTGAACTTGTAAGTTCATTGGAGATGCTTTTCAATTTTCAACTCCCTACGTCATTACTAACACCTGCTTCTCTGGAAGGTCTCATTGGGCGTCACTCCACCCAACCACCCCCGGATGCCCCCAGCACTGCCTGTCCACCTGTTCATGAACTCTGTTCCATGTGCCCCCTCTATCAGACTTTTACCAGCTCACACATCCTTTCTATGAGTCACTGTGGCCTCGCCTGGTCCGGGCAGAGATCATCTTCAAGACAGAGGATCCATGGAGCCGCAGAGATCTGGCTGGAAGGCTGGCCCCATCCATGGTGTTTTCATCTCACTGCTGCCTTTCCTCTGAGATCAGATGGTTCTCAGACCTCATTCTGTGACTGAGGTCCTTGCCATTACCCTATAAGGTGAAGTAAAGGAGTCAGGGCAAGCCCCATGGAGGTCAAAAGACATCCTCCTGGCAAGCTGGGGTTTTTGAGATAAAGCCCTTGCTCCCGGTTGCTGGCTTGCCTGGGTGCCTGATAATAGACCATTTCTATCCATTTTAGGACTATCTCCTGAAAATTAAATAGTTCTAGGATGAGTTTCAAGAGACTTAATTTGCAGCTAAGGAAAGAAATATAAACGGCATTCGATTCTGCTTTGTATGTTCTGGGTTGCTAGTTGGCAGCATTTTTCTGCAGGACTCCTGAGAGATGATACCACTACGATGGGAACTCTGTGATCATTTTTGTTGGGATTTTAAATCAGAACCACCCTGTCCCGGTCCTGTGCTCCCTGAGCCTACTCTAGCGGGTACAACAGACTCTCTCAGGCTGGGGAGTTTGCAAAGTTACCTGTAGAGCAGTGGTTCTCAAAGTGTATTCCCTGACTCAGCAGCATCACAGGGTGGGAAGGGAGCTTGTTAAAAACACAACTCCTCAGTCCCATCCCAAACCCTAGAAACACTGGGCCCGAGCCCAGCAAGCCCTCCAGGCCAGTGTGGGGCATGCTCACTGCATTGCAGTCCTTGGTGACTCTTTGTTTTCCATTATCTCCATTAAGAATCATGGTTCTGGACAATGGGTCTCAGCCCTGGCTGCATCTTAGAATTACCTCCTGCCCCGCCCAACCCATCATCCCGAGGTTCTGATTTAACTCACCTGCCGGAGGACCCAATCACAGCTCTTCGAGTGATTCTAATGGCCAGCTGGGCCTCAAGAACCATTCCTGCTGTTCTCCTTGTAGATTTCAGCAGCCTTGTGGGTGACCACCTGTTTATTCCTCACGCCCTCCTCCCAGCACAGAAGGAATTCATTCCTTGTAATTCATCGTGATCACTCATCAGCCAAAGAGACAACAGGAGGTAAGACAGAGCATTGCCAGAAGGGGACACTTGGATTCCTAAGCCCTGCCCCACCTCACTTGCTGCTGGACTTCAGTAAAGTTAAATCATTTCATCTTTCTAGGGCTCAGTTCCCTCGTCTCTCAAACTAGATTCAAAATTCCTTCCTTTCTTCAAGTCAGAGAGCTAGTTGATAGTCTCTTAAAGTCTTTCCCAGCTCCTCCTCCCCAAATTATCTTAGATTCTAAGGGCTTTTAAAAGGTTGGAACTGCTCTTCAGCATAGAATTGCTAATATTAATGTTTTGATTTTACTTCCTCCGGGATGAACCAACTCCAGATTGTGAGCTAGTCAATTGT
This sequence comes from Bison bison bison, assembly GCF_000754665.1. Classification (NCBI taxonomy): domain Eukaryota; kingdom Metazoa; phylum Chordata; class Mammalia; order Artiodactyla; family Bovidae; genus Bison; species Bison bison. The sequence goes on along the minus strand of NW_011494846.1, from coordinate 596,128 downwards.
GTGTTTTTGTAGTATTCACAAATATGAGTCAAGTCTAAAAGAACCTGTTACTCAGACAAACAGGTGCCAAAAAGGAAGCACTACAGTGATTTGCATTCTTTGTTTGCCCTGTAGTGCTCCAGTGGGCACTCAGAAGTCCATCTGGAGGGTAGCCCGCCTGCAGGTTCAGCCCAGCGCCCCCACGTTCACGGACCTCTGATTCTTCTCCCTTCTCCTCAGCTGCTCACCTTTCCTCCCGACTCCTTCTCCCAACCCCCACTTTTTTTCCCTGACTCTGCACAAATGGTACACCAACCAGCCTGCGATGAACCTTCACTGGGTTCGTCCACCCCACCGTGCTGATGTGAAAACTCCTGTAAAAAACAACAAACAGCAGAGTGAGCCAGGGAGAGAGTGTTTCCTGAGTCAGTTGCTTATTTATTTACTTATTTTGGTATGCTGACTTTCTTCTTCCCAGAAAACAAGGTAAGTGTTTTCTCTCTCCCTCTCACCCTCCGTCCCGAACAGTGAGTGATGAGATTAGGAGGCTGAAGGAAGATGGGGAAATGGTTGCCAGGTGATACCAGTATATCAGCAGTACTATGTAAACAGTGGCAGAGCTGTACAAAATGGCCCTGGAGGAAGCCATCCATGAGGGGGTGTCTGGTGCCGCTGCCTGCCAGGTGCTGGCATTGGCTGTCATCCACTGCAGGAGCCGAGCTCTGTAGATGGCACGCACAGGGCAAGCGACCGTTTAGATATGCTCACCGAAATCAGGAGAAGAAACCCTTGTTGCAGCGTCCTGCCAGTGCTCTCTGCTAAGGACACTCAGTATCATGCCAGGGAGCAAAATAAAAATGTTTACAGGGCTCAGCTCCATTGTCACAGAGCAGGCACTGAAAGGTGGATCTGGAGCTGAGAGGAGCTTCACTGACATCTCAGACTTGTGACCAATCATCTACGTGACATTGCCGCTTGGATGTCTGAGAGACATCTCAGAATCACTAGGTCCAAAGTTGACCGGTGTCCAGATCCTCCTCCCAAGCCTCTACCTGCCCTCTTCCCCATTCTTGCCGGTGCTCAGGCTCAAACCTCCAAGTCATTGCTGACTCTCACTTCTTGCAAATAATATGACATGGATGGGTGTCTCTCTCTGCAAGTCCGGGCAGGTACTCCCGAGTCAAGGCAGAGCTGAGCATTCCCCTCCTTGATTTCCTTAAGAAGGAAGACGTCTGCCAGTGAACAAGGACGCTGCGTTTGCTCCCCCGTCCCCTCTAACACGCTCCATGGCCCCGTTTAAAAGTGTTATGTCTGCCTTAACCAGCTCTTGTTTGTCTCTGTTGTTGTTTTCCTCTGAGAAATGCCGCTTCTCCTAAAACTTTTCTCCCCCACATTCCTAGCAACTTTTTGATGCTGAAGCTTGAAAGAGGCCAAGGGCTCTTCTTTCACCTGAAAAATCAAGTATTTTTCATGATAGGTGACTAGTAATAAATCAGTGTGAAACCTGGTTATTTCATGTATGTCTGGATCTTTTGCTGTATCAAATGGACGTGTGAAAGATGCTTCAGCAATACCTAAGGGCAGGTGTTGAACAAAAAGATTCCACACGCCATCTGTTTCTTTATAATTGTGTGTTTTTCCTGGGTCATTATCAGAAGTGGGGAGGATGCTGTTCCTCATTAATAAGACTTAATAATAAAAGTTTTATTGAGCTTTTTCTTCCCCTCTTCTCTCCATCTTCATTATTCTCCTCCCTCCTCTACTTCTACCTCCTCCTTCTTCATTATATTTTAATCATGACCATCAGGGGCGCTGTTGGAGCATTTACTGGGATAACGCCTCCATGTTTTAACCCTTGTGCTGTGTGTTCATTTCCCCGGGTAAAAGGAACAGATCTAAAATCCTACAGACTTTTGTGCCTGTGTTAAGAACTCCACTGCTCTCATGCCGTCTTGTGGCAAAGAACCATTTTTTTTTTAATTCCTATCTGTTGTGGACTTGTGTCTTCTCAAATGCAATAAATACGAGTTACTAGAAAATGAAATAAATATGAAATATAAAATAAAAATGAAATTAAAGACATAAATACAAGCCCTCAGTTTTTATTATTAGATTCAACAGGCATAAAATGACTCTCTCAAACTGGTGTCAGTGTCTGAGGGTATGCTCTGAATTTCTGTACTTACTGGGTTGCAGACCATCACACATAGTCTACAGACCAGCACTAGTCGGAGGACCACCCTTACAGTAACTCTGGCCCAGCAATCGTGTTACTGCCTTACAGGGTTTTAATAAGAAAGATCAAAAACACCTGCAAGTTCCTCCCCTTACCCTAAATCCAAACAGCTGACGAAAGCTATGCACCAAAGAGAGCGTGCACGCACGCACGCGCGCGCACACCCCCCCCACCCCCTGACGGGTTAACACAACATAGGTTAAGTGTGCGGACTCTAGAGCCAGATAGCAACCATTTACAAGTTGGATCCACTTGAATTTATTTCCTATAAGATATGGAAGGTAATAATACCAATTGCTTCCTTTTTTAAAGATACTAGTTATTGGCCATAGGATGCATACAGCTCTCAGAACATGAGGCACTCAATGCATTTAGCTATGATTCTTTTTACTTGAAGGAGTAAAGAGGTCTTTGTTGCCTTGCTCAATCTTTCCATTGACACGAAGATAGATCTGTGGTCTACCTGACAAGCGGGGGTCCATCTTGCCTTCCCCAGCCCCTGGAAAGCCAGACCTTGGTGGAAACCCAGCAGAATCCCAACAGCTGCTTAGGCATGAAGTTCCCCTCAGCTGAGTGAAAAGTATCCCAACCGCCTCCTCTTGCTGCCCTCTGCTGTTTCTACTGAGAATTGCACCGAGCAGAGTTTTCACTGCAGGAGACGAGCAACACCTCACCTCAAGTAGGGGGGAGTTGTCCTTCTGTACCTTGTGCAGGATTTGATTGAATGTCCTAAAGTTTGTTCTTCATGGTGCCTTTAACCTCATAGCTTTGCATTTTCATATGGAATGCAACCCACTCCAGTATTCTTGCCTGGAGAATCCCATGGACAGAGGAGCCTGGCGGGCTATAGTCCTTGGGGTTTCAAAGAGTTGGACAAGACTGAAGTGACTTAGCACGCACGCATAGAGTCTATAACTGCTTCTGGACTTTCCATCAAATGCAGACTTGTGTTGCCTCAAGCTCTGCCGATTTTCAAGCAAGTGTGACCAGTTGGCCAACCTGCTCCTGGCTGACTCCTCATTTTGCTTCTTCATGCCCCCGCATCCCAGGTTCGCTCTTGAGCCCCAGGCTAGCTGTGGCCTCTCCCATCCTCTCAGCTGCTCTGCACCTCCAGAGAGAGGCCCTCCTGCCTCCAACTCTCTCCCTCTCCAGGTCTCTGACACCCATGGTTACCAAGTCTTTCTCATCTGGTCACCACTCCACCGGCCACACTTGGTCCCAGCTCTCAGACCTTCTCCATCTGACCCTTCCTGCCCTCAAGCCGTATCTCTTGTGACACCCACACAGCTACCTCAGGTGCTGAGTCCTGCCCCCAAGGCCACCTCTGAAGCTGACTTCTGAAGCTGACCCTTTGTACCCGCTGCCAAAGACCCCTGATCATTACAAACTTCCCGACCCCCAATTAGGCAAAGACACCCACTCCCGCAAACATTCTATAGCGCCCGAACCAATCAATCACCTAACGCCAACCTTCCAGCAGGAATTTTATTTGTCTTGAGGCTTTAAAACTTGGCTATTAACCCACGAAAACTGTCGACCCTCCTTGGTCCATCGGGAGATTGGCTCACTGTGCTCGCAGTGCCCACATTATCTCTGCTCTTTGTTCTTAATAAACTCACTCCCTTCTGAAATGCTCTGTATCTGGAAATTCTTTTCCAACCTGCACTGGGACTGACTCAACGTTAGGCCAGCTCCCATTCTCCACAGACACACCGTCATTTCCTTTGTGGTTAGTTGGTACTGTTTCGTCAAAAATACCCTCATTTCTACAAAAATACTACTCAGCTCAAATGTCCTTCCACCCAAGGTGTCTTACCTACCACTGCAGGCAGCAGTGCTCAAGTGCTACGGCCTTTCTTCCACGCTACTCAGGCTGCCCTTATCAAACGCATGGTTACTTGGGTAAATTTCTTCTTAAACTATTTTTCTAACAAAACTTTTTGTTGAAATTTGGAGACTTAACCAAGAAAGTGATAAGATTAAAAATAATTTTGGGCCCTTTGCCTCCAACTGAGACACGGAACAAGGAGAACAGGTTTATCTCCCAGCCACGATCTTTTCTGACCACAGTGGTATGGAACTAGAAATAACAAGAAGAAAACAGAAAAAAAAAAAAAAAAGCACAGTTATATGGAAATTAAGCAACACACTCCTTAATAATCAATGAGTCAAAGAAGAACTCAAAAGGGAAATCAAGGAATATCTTGAAACACATGAAGATAAAAACAGCATACCAAAACCTATGAGATTCAACAAAAGTAGTTCTAATAAAGAAGTTTACACTGATGAAGGTCTACACTGAGAAAAAGAAAGATCTTAAATAAACAACCTAGTTTTACATCTAAGGGACTAGTGGAAAAAAAAAAAAAACACACCAAAAAACCAGACCAAATCCAAAGTTAACAGAAGAAAGGAAATAATAGAGATAAGAATAGAAATTAATGAAATGCTATGCTATGCTAAGTCACTTCAGTCGTGTCCGACTCTGTGTGACCCCATAGACGGCAGCCACCAGGCTCCCCCGTCCCTGGGATTCTCCAGGCAAGAACACTGGAGTGGGTTGCCATTTCCTTCTCCAATTAATGAAATAGAGACCAGAAAAACAGTAGAAAAGATCAATAAAACTAAGATCTATGTTTTTTTAAAGATAAAACCGCCAAAACTTTAGCTAGAATAACAGTAAAAGAGAGAAGACACAAATATTATAAAATCAGAAATGAAAGAGAATATGAACAATTATATGGCAACAAATTGGACAGCATAGAAGAAATGAATTCCTAGAGATATACAACCTACCAACCTACTGAAGCATAAAGAAAAAGAAAATCTGACTTTATGTGCCATCTTGACACAAAAGGGCCAAAGATTCATGCAAAATATAAAAGAGGGCAAAGGCCAAATAATCACCAGTGGTTAATAGATTCATTATTTGTTAAATGAACCCATAGCAATATCTGACCTCTGACCAGGGATTTCCATATACCAGGACAGTACTGGAAGTCTATAATCACATCTATGTAATAATATGCTACATTTTGACAGGTAAAGTAATATCCCCTCCCTCTAACAGAACAGTTCTGTATACAGTTATATATCCAAAAAAAGGGTCATGAAACCACATCACCAGTGCCAAATGATGCAAGAATAAGATAGGCAGAAAAAGAACAAAAAAATAAAGTAGGCTTTGTGTGTGTGTTAGTCGCTCAGTTGTGTCCGACTCTTTGCGACCCCATGGACTATAGCCACCAGGCTCCTCTGTCCATGGAATTCTCCAGGCAAGAATCCTGGGGTGGGTTGCCATTTCCTACTCCGGGTGATCTTCCTGACCCAGGGATTGAACTCGGGTCTCCCGCATTGGCAGGTGCATTCTTTACTCTCTGAGCCACCAGTGAGGGAAAAGTAGACTTTATTAGAGGAAAATTTTACAAGTAGAAGATAGTGCAGTGTATGCAATCCTATTCCACAGTTTAGGTGAGGCTTAGAGTGAACAGGCGCTGCGGCCAAGACTGGAATCAAGCGAGGCGGGTGGGTGTGGGGAGCCGTGCCCTTAATTTTTCACAGATTTATAGTGATGGGGTTGGGGTGAAGCACAGATCTGCTCTGACACTAAGGGGAGCTCCCTGGGCAGATAGGGGAGCCTCCGGGCCCTTTAGCTGGTGTCTGCCTATGTAATTAGCTAACTCAGAACTGCTGAACAAATCTCCACGCAATAGCCAAAATGAAGGCAAAAATGAGCCTCCAGAACCATCCAGATTTGTCCCTCTTCAGAGGTTTTGGAGACGTAATTTGATATGTCAATTACCTGAATTCATATGTTCACCAATCATGCTTTAATGGACTTTTTTTTTTACTATGTTAATTTTGGTTACTGCTCAAAATGAAGACAGTTGTCTTAGAGCTATACCCTCACTGGGTCTCCATTGCCTTAGCTCTTAAAAAAAGAGGGGACAGGTGGTTGAGGTTGATGGTAACTGATAATTACTGCTCTACCACAGGTGAATTTAAAATGATGTGATGCCGTTCCTGAACACTTTCTGCTGCTTCCGTACCCTGAAGTCTTAACTCTCAGGCCCATCATATTGAATGGAACGGGCTGACCTCCAAGTCCCTTTTGATCTTGAAGCTGGATTGTTCTGTGCAATTATTTTCATCGTTTTAGTAAGAACAATTAACCACCAGAGGGCAGACAGGTTACAAGGCAGTAAGGGGTGAGGCTAGCAAGGGATCCATTCAAACGAAGTGCACCTGTGACTTTTAAAATTCTTCCAATCTCACAAAATCTTACTGCGTTGCTTGTGAAGATTAAGATCAGTGCAGCGGAAGAAAGGAAGAGTGGAGGTGAGTATGGGGAGCTTGAGATTCTGGTAATGGGTTTGCCATTTTGGGGTAGGGTGGTTGGCATGGGACTTTGGAGGGAACGTTTGATCAAAATTGAGGTGAGGGAACAGGCTGCTGTGGCTCTCTGGGGACACAGCATTTGCCCAAGGAAGAACGAACGCGAGAAGGTCCTAACACAGTAGGGTCCCCAGTATTCAATAGGGTAAGAGGAGGCAGATGCAGAGAAGACTGGTCTTTGCTCTGAGCCAAATGGGGACTAGCACAGGATACTGAGCAGAGGATGGTTGTTTTTAAAGGGTCACTCTGGCTGTGGGTAAGAATAGCCTCCAAAAGACTTAGTTCCTATGTATGTGTATATGGTCAGTCGCTCAGTCATGTCCAACTGAGGCCCCATGGACTGTAGCCCGCCAGGCTCCTGTGTCCATGAAATTTTCCAAGCAATTAGACTGGAATAGGTTGCCGTTTCCTATTCTAGGGGATCTTCCCAACCTAGGGACTGAACCCGCATCTCCTGCAGCTCCTGCCTCAGCAGGCGGATCCTTTACCACTAGCGCCACCTGGGAAACCCATACATCCCGCTTATCAGCAAACAGCACAGCAAATAGACCATTCAAGGCTACCAGGTTCTGTCACTATTTAACTAATAGCAGATGATTCCCAGGCACCATGCCAAGCATCTTACATACCTTCTCATTTCATCCTTTCAATACCTCTATGATGTCATCACCACTGTCGGCTCTATTTTAAAGGTAAGAAAAAGAAGATTGTAAAAGTTAGTGACAGGTCCAAGGTTCAGACGAAGTACACGGAATTCTTAAAAGCTAAGACTTGAAGGAGCAAAGCTCCTTCTACTTGCTAATGTGAAGAAGCACTGCCTAAGCAAGGCTTAGGACCCCAGAGCTTGAAGAACTGAAGATGGTGATGGTGGAGGGTGGAGCATCAGTGTTTGCATTCAATCATCACACGCTTCTTTAAAGTTCTGTGTAGCCCTTACACTACAAGCTGGCTGACCCCGTAACTGGACTGACTTTTGTGTTGATGATTTGTAAGATGCCCTCTAGAGCTTCTAATCTAATCTTTTATCTAATCTTCCCTCCTAGCTGTCAGTAAAGAATCTTCCTGCAATGCAGGAGACCTGGGTTTGATTCCTGGGTCAGGAAGATTCCCTGGAGAAGGGAATGGCAACCCACTCCAGTATTCTTGCCTAGAGAATCCCATGGACAGAGGAGCCTGGTGGGCTACAGTCCATGGGGTTGCAAAGAGTCAGGCATGACTTAGCGACCAAACCACCTCTAGAGGGTGGCCCCTGTGTGCTCTGCTGTGTACATATTTGGGCTCTTAGGGAAGCAGCTCCCTTCATGGGACTGACTCCTCTTTAGTAGTAATGAAGTCGCTCAGTCGTGTCCAACTCTCTACGACCCCATGGACTGTAGCCTACCAGGCTCCTCAGTCCATGGAATTTTCCAGGCAAGAGTACTGGAGTGGGTTGCCATTTCCTTCTCCAGGGGATCTTCCCAACCCAGGGATCGAACCCAGGCCTCCTGCACTGCAGGCAGATGCTTTACTGTCTGAGCCCCCAGGGAAGCCTGACTCCTCTTTAGGTGGACTGAAATCATGGGTCAAATCTGTTTCACCTGTCTTCACTTTTCAAGGTTGTTTTAAGGCCTGTGCCTCCTCCGCGCATCACGTGGCCCAAATGATGACCTATTGAGGACGGGCAGGCATGTGGTCCTTCACGCATGCACAAGACTGCCAGTGCGCGGCTGTTAGAGGTTCCGCTCTGCCAACCATCAGTATTGTGGTGGTCCCTGGCGCAGCAGTCACCCTGAGTCTCAGTCCACAGGACCAGGTCCCCTGTTTAGGGGTTCTGAGGAGTCTGAGGGCCGGCTGGGTGCTGGGCACCTGGTTCCCTCAGAGATGACGGCTGGGCAGGGCCTGGGGACCTCGTCATGGGGGCAACATCGGCTGAAAGCTGCCCCCTTAGCTAGGCCTGGGGACTGGCAGGAGGACCCAGACTGGGTGCTAGACAAATGCTCCCAGGCAGGGTATACAACCTCGCTGGGACCCCCTCCTATTATCCAGGACCTGGACTTCAGAGGGCGAAAGTGGAGCCTTGGGACCTTGAACAAGAAAAATGCAGGGTAATGATGCTGCTTTACTTACGGGTCTTGTTACCTTTAAAAGTGTTATACCTTTAGATAAAAAGTTGTAGGACAGGGTAACTTTTGTTACCTACCTGATAGAGGTTTACAGGAACATCGAGACCTGACCTGCATGGACAACTGCAGGAACAAAGGATCCTACACCAAGAAGTTTTCCACAACGAGCCGCGTCCCTCCCTCACCTTCCCTCTAAAAGCGCTTTTTAAGGTATGAGCCACCTGTCTCTTTGCATGGCCCTGTAATGAACCTTTCTCTGCTTCAAACGCTACGATTTCTGTATTGTCTGGCCTCACTGTGTACTGTTGGGCACACGGACTTGTGTTGTAACAGTAAGATGTTTGCCCGAGTTGTTTTTTAGGAACTTGGAGTCAGCTGTGTCTACTTCGAGCTGAGCTGGTTAAGACTGGATGGGACCACCGACCCTCCAACTGGGAATGTGTGAGTGTCTGCCCTGTGATCTTTTGAACGTGCAAAGGCCTAGAGCTTAATTACACCTGGGCAGAATGACTGTCCCACACCTTTTCCCAATCACCTTTCCCTTCGTTCCCCAAGCCTCAGTGCACCTTGCCTCTTTATTTTTTAGCCCCCAGGCACCCCAAGCCTCTTGCTTTCAGGGAAGCAGTTTGAGACTGGTGCTCCCTCTCCCAGCTGCACACCTTGGTGTCTCAGCGTTTGGCTTGCTGAGTATTGAGCAAACCAAACGTGGCTTGGTAACAGTTCCTCTCAAACCCAAACAGTTAAAAAACCCACTCAGCGGGTGCTGCTTACAGGGGTGTCCCGGAAACCAGTTCTGGACTGTGACAAGGTAAGCAGAGAAAGTGTTTATGAACTTTAATAGCTATATTAAAGAGTAATTTTGTCTGTGGAGTCTAAAATGTTGGCGTTAGTTTACCTTGTTATCTTCATTTTTCATATAATTCACTTTTATAGTGTTTTATCTGAGAGCCAGAATATACAGACCGTGGTCCACCATATATAAAAGCAGAAGGAACCCACAACCTGCCTAGAAAAACCAGCCCCTTAACTACAACAAACCTAGGAAGTCAGCCTGACTGGTAGCTTTCCTTACAAGCCAGGAAGCTTAACAATAACTACTGTTAACAACTGACCTGGGCTTGATTAATAACTTACAGCTTCCCTAATCTGTATCCTTGCTTTCAATTTAGTACTAAGCAGGGAAAGCCAGTCGGTAAAGAATCTGCCTGCAGTACAGGAGACCCGGGTTCGATCCCTGGGTTGGGGAGAGCCCCTGGAGAAGGAAATGGCAACCCACTCCAGTATCCTTGCCTGGAAAATCTCATGGACAGAGGAGCCTGGTGGGCTGCAGTCCATGGGGTCGCAAAGAGTTGAGCACGACTGAGCGACTAACACTTACTTAGGGAAAGCCAGGCATGGCTAACGGGGGATCACACAGGAGGCCTGGCTTCTCATCTACTTGCAGCTCCCCCGTGCCTACAGCTTCCGACGAGAGCACACCTGGAGGCTTCCCCTTTTCCCACTATCAGCCTTTCCCCTCCTGCCTTTGTGTTTCTGCCAAAAGAGAAGCGGCAGTGGGGACGACTCTCTTGTACAGCAAATTCTCAGGAAGCTGCTTTGCACGTCTCATTTGGTGGGTCATTTTATTTCCAGATACAGGGAAGAAGGAGGTGACGACAAGGCAGGGGTCTGCCGCTGCAGACCCATTAAGGAGCACCATCCTGGGGCTCTGCGATCACCTCCAGCGCAGGGTTGGAAAGAAGCATCCCCGGCACGCACCGACCGGCACAGCGGGAGGAAGGTAGACGCCAGATTCTCCGGACTAGAAATGAGTCGGGGGAGCAGGGGGTACCGGGGCGGAGAACGGTGTAGCGGGTGAGGGGCTTGAGCTATTAGTCGGACTTGCACCTGCTCTTTCCCGGGTCTAGGACGCAGTCTACCGCCCTAAGGCTAGGAGGAGCGGCGGCTGTGCTCTCGGCGCACGCGCGCTCTCGGCACCGCCCCCTGACGCCGAGGTAACGTCACGTCCGGAGCGGCGGCGGCGTTTTCGGCGCACGCGCACTCTCGGCACCGCCCCCTGTCGTCGAGGTGACGTCACGCCCGGCGGCGGCGACGGCGGGGGTTGGGGGTTTCGTCTGTCTCCCTCCACCCGGCCGATCGGGGCCGGCCCCCTCAGGTCGCCGCTTGCCTGCCGGCCACTCAGCGTGCCGGGCTTGAGTTCCGCGGCCTCCCCGGACCTCTTAAGTCTCAACCCGGGTGTGGTTTTCTACTCCTAGAGGTGAAGCATGTTAGGGAGAGTGGGACCCGCGGACTTGGCCTAGGGTGTGTTTCTTCTCCTGTCAGGTGGGCGCTCCTGGGCGGGAAGGAAACTTAAAAATGATTTCTTCCTGGAGGACGCGTTCGCTGTTGCATTGCAGTCGGAGGATGGGGGTCCTTAAATGGCAGGCACTGGATCGCCTTGCAGCTGTTTGGATGCTGCTTTTAAATAAATCCCACCTCGTGTAGCGTTTTAATGCTTTGGAATTCTGCTCTTAAAAAAACATTCATTTGATAATAAAAGCTCAGAACCATTTAGACTTCCTCAACTTGCGCGCATGCCAAGTTGCTTCAACCGTGTCCGATTCTGTGCGACCCTGTGGCCTGTCGCCTGCCAGGTGATTCTCCAGGCAAGAACACTGGAGTGGGTTGCTGTTTCCCTCTACAGGGGAGCTTCCCGACCCAGGGATCGAACCTTCGTCTCTTACATCTGCATTGGCAGGCGGGTTTGTTTGTTTTGTTTTTTTGAATAACCACTAGCGCCTCCTGGGAAGCCCAATTTAAACGAACTCTGTTTTTTACTGTGCCCCAGGCGACTCAGTGGGTATCTTGTCAGTAAGGAAGAACTTGGCTGTCTAGCAATTCAACGCTCCCCTGGCCACATCTCAAAATTTCGTAAAACCTGAGGGTTATATTCTTTGCACCAGTGTTTTAAGCATTTGGGTCGTGCAGTGTTACACGTTTTGGAAACTGTTACATCCACTCTGTTCTTAAAACACAAACCTGATTTGACCATTTCTTGATAACTCCAATCTACTGAAGGTTATTGTGGAAGAACCTGGAGACCCCTGGACTTTTTGAGTTCTAATGTCAGATTTTAAGTTATTTTGTCTCTAACTCTGTGGAATCGCTTGTCAACCAGGCTGCATTCCTGCCCCTCTTCTGGTTTATAATTTAATGCTTAATCTGTTGTGGGTTTTGAATTTTGACAACTACGTTTGATAGAATTGTGTTTAAAAGAAAAGTGAGTGAGGAACTTAGGTTTTTTTTTTTTTTTTAACTCTTTTTATAACTTAGATTGTTTTACAAAACACCCATTTTAGAAAACACGGCTAAGCCAAAGAAAATTAAAATCATCTGGAATCCTGCTGCCTAAAGATAACTACTGTTAACATTTCAGAATAGTTTATTTTTTTAAATACATACTATTTTTAAAACATAAACCAATTGTGTATATTTGGTAGTACCCTTTGTGTGACGTTTTGTCTGTCTTCCTATTTCACTTTTTTCTTTGAACATGTTTAATGGCTGCAGAATATACCATTGTGCTAGGTTCTCTCCTAAGTTATGTAGGAATGCTAAGGTATGAACCTTGTGCCATCTATTTGAGCAGCTCGGGGGACTTCTGTTTCGTATCTTGGTTTTGGGCCAAGGTGCATAGGTGAGGTGGTACTAAGGTTGTGTAAACAGGAAGGTTTAATATTGGGTCCTATACACGGGCAGATCATTTATCATAGTGTATCAGATTCATGGAAGAGTTGGAGAAAATCACGGAATTTTTCTCAATTCTTATTTTTCGTTTCTAGGCTCACTTTTTTTTAGTCCCTATTCTGTCTCTCCAAGAATGAAACATGACTGAGGACTCCCAGAGAAACTTTCGTTCAGTATATTATGAAAAAGTGGGGTTTCGTGGAGTTGAAGAGAAGAAATCATTAGAAATTCTCCTAAAAGATGACCGTCTTGGTGAGTTTTATAAGTTAAACCTATTGGTTCTCAGTCATCCCAGATGTTCTGAAGTATTAACTTAAAGAGATGTCCAAGGACTTGAGCCCCTCGCCTTTTGCTGGCTTCCCTGGTGGCTTGCATGGTAGTCCAGCGCTTAAGATTTGGCCTTCCAATGTACCGGTTATGGGTTTGATCTGTAGTTTGGGGGGTTAGGATTCCATGTGCCTTGTGGCCAAAAAACCAAAACATTAAAAAAAAAAAAAACAGAAGCAATATTGTACCAAATTTAAGAA
>NW_011494846.1:555579-583063 GCF_000754665.1 Bison bison bison | reverse complement strand
TGTATGTATGTATATATATATATATATATATGTATATGTATTTTAGTGATAGAATGATAGGAGAATGGTATATTTTGGGAGGAGCTAAGGACTTTTCAAGTTTATACTTAGTCGGAGTCAGACGTTTTTGAAAGGCCTTTTAAGTTAGTAATATTTTTTCTCTTATTAGACCCATATATTTTCTTAATTTTTAGAGGCATCATCCTAGCTTCTGGATAAATTTGTAGCAACTCTTGCCGTAATTTTCTTTTATGGAAATACTGAGACTGCATGATGGATTAACATTTTTATTTCTACTAAGCCAATCATAATAAGGTCTTTAATGTGTCTAATTAAAGTAGGATAAACTGAACCATAGTTAAAAACAATAGTTTAAATGCATAGAGTGTTTTTAAAGTTTCAAAAACATTTCCCACCTGATCTTTGATCCTCACTATTCAGTCTGTGCTTTTTAAGTATTACAATTCTCACTTGACAAGTAGGGGAATTGAGGTCCAAGATGTGGTTGAATGTGGTTTATTGGTGAATATGGGAGTTTGCAGGCTGGCTGTGCTCCTTGCTAGTGATGTTAACTCAGTCCTGTCCCTTAATCTGGTCTGAGTTTCAGTTTCTGGATCTTTAAAACAATAACTACCCAACAAGCTTGCGGTGTGCATAAATGAAGTAAGTTCTATAAATGGTAAATACCACTGAGGTTATGGTGAATGTAGTAATAAGTATGCAAAATACATCTCCTCCGCTGTGAAACACTGATTGTTTTTGAATAGCTAGTTGGAACACCTGGGCTGGAAATCAGTCTAGTGTTGTGTTTTCTGGATTTGCTGACTGTTCAGCAGCCTTCCTCCAAAGAGATGTCTTTACTCTAATTTCAGTTTTAAAAGATAAAATGCGTTTTTACATATCATGATCAGCATGAAAAGCATCTAATTTTTTTTTTTTTCCTTTCTCCAGATATCGAGAAACTTTGTACTTTCAGTCAGAGGTTCCCTCTCCCATCCATGTACCGTGCGTTGGTCTGGAAGGTGTTACTCGGTATGATTCCCAAGAGTTGGGAACTTTTATCTTCAAAAATGTCAAATTGATGGGGTCATTGGTATCTTATCAGTCAGAAAAATGATTTTTTTAGGATGTTTACTGGGCACTAACCTCAGAGCCTGAATCCCCACTCACTTTGGAAACTCTGGAAGAAGGTGACTTCAGCACAGAGCCCTGAGCGTCACTCTGAGAGCATCAGGGCAGCAGTTCCCAGCCTTTTTGGCACCAGGGACTGGTTTCATGGGAGACAGTTTTTTCCACAGACTGGGGTAGGAGGCTGGCCTCTTGATGATTCGGGTACATTACTTTTATTGTGCACTTTATTTCTAATCGGATGCTGCCGCTGATCTGACAGAAGGTATGGGTCCACGGCCTGGAGGTTGGGGACCCCTCATATAGGGGCGTTAGAAGAGATAGTGAGGCAGACTTGTTTCCCTGAAACAAGTTATGGGAAGAGCACTGAGCTGGGAGAAAGGAGAACTGGTCTGAGCTTTACTGTCAACTGGGTCACCTTGAAGACACCAGTAGGCCTCTCCCTCTTTTTTTTTTCTTTGCATCTGTAAATGAGAATGTTGAGTTAATTAACTCCTAGGGTTGAGCCCTTGATTTGTTATTCTGTGACTTCCAGCTGCAGAGGTATAACTTCCTAATGAGTGCTATCAGAGTCAAAAAAGGAAGTGTTTGCTTTGAGAGTGTTTACTTTGTTGAAGCACAAATAACTTCCAATGAGGATGGCTGAGAGAGAAGGAAAAAATAACCTTGCTCGGTTTCTTGTGAAAGAAAAAGTATATTAGGTGCCTGAAGTGACTGGCAGCATCCCTTCTGAGCCAAGGATCCTTTTTTTTTTTCCTGTTATCTCTGAGCCTGTTAACACCAAAAATACCCATCTATTACCACCCTCCTTTTCTTTCTTCAAAAAAAAAAAAAAAAATCCTGAAATTCCCTTGTGAAGCAAGTATTAATATTCCAATTTTACCAATGGGGGAAAAAGACAGGCTAAATAATTTTCCTGAGGCCTTGTAGCCTGTAAATGGCAGAGCTCAGGTTTGTAGAAGCCTTTTGAAGTTAGGCTGGATTATAGACCTTGTTTTCTTTCCACGATGTACTGTATTTTCAGGACTTGAAAAACCCTTAGAACCAAGTCTGATGATGTAGTGAGGAGGCCGTGAGGGAATGCATGCCATGCTAGAGACCACTGACTGCACGGTGCCTTTTCCGTCGTGTATCTTGGCCGTCTTTGTACACTTACGTTTCTAATAGGTCACTGTGCGGTTAAAATATAGAGAATTTGTAAAAAAGATCTCAGTTTTTCCCAGAGGATTTCTTAAATCTTAGTGTTTCCAGTATCCAGCGAAATAAATGCCTTCTAAGGGTGCCTTTTAGGTGGCAGAGCCTGTAGTGTTTATTTCTGCTGGGAAATAATGTGTCTTATTAACAAATAACGCCTGTGGATTCATGTGAGATGGACAGTAATACTTTGCAACTGAGCGCCAAGGCCTGTCAGGCTGCTCATCAACTCTTTTTTCCTGACTTGCTTTATTAGGTTCAGTTCAGTCGCTCAGTCGTCGTGTCCGACTCTTTGCAACCCCATGGACTGCAACACGCCAGGCCTCCCTGTCCATCACCAACTCCCAGAGTTTACTCAAACTCATGTCCGTTGAGTCGGTGATGCCATCCAACCATCTCATCCTCTGTCGTCCCCTTCTTCTGCCTTCAGTCTTTCCCAGCATCAGGGTCTTTTCCAGTGAGTCAGCTCTTTGAATCAGGTGGCCAAAATATTGGAGTTTCAGCTTCAACATCAGTCCTTCCAGTGAACACTCAGGACTGATCTCCTTTAGGATGGACTGGTTGGATCTCCTTGCAGTCCAAGGGACTCTCAAGAGGTTAAGTCTTCCTTATTCTTTAGTTATGGTGCATGGGTTTAGTTGCCCTGTGGCTTGTGGGATCTTAGTTCACCGACCAGGGATCAAACCCGCATTCCCTGCATTGGAAAGTGATTCTTAACCACTGGACCACCAGGGATGTCCCATTTTCTTTGTTCCTGAGGTTAATGCACTGGAGATTTAGAGCTGCCTTGCTGTGTTGGAGTTCTGGTTCTAACATTAAACTGGCACCAAGCTCATCCAAGTTGTGTTTCCCAGAATGTTCTTTAGAATACTGGATCTGTAGCTGTTTGCACCAAAGAGAGCTCCATGATCAAATATACTAGCTAACACTTACAATAGCTTAGTATGTGCTATGTACTGTGAGTGTTTTATGTATATTAATTTGTTTATTCATCATTACAACTGTGTGACATGGGTGTTACTCTTCCCATTCTTTGGGTGGAAAAACTGAGGCACAGGAAGAGCAAGTACGTTGCTGAGGTTCACCCAGCCAGTTCACTGTAGATTCAAACCCGGGAACTTTGACTCTGGAGCTTGTGCTGCAAAACAGTTTCTTTAGGTTTAGTGAAGCCAGAATAAAGATGTTTTTCTTTAGAGCAAAACTTAAAGCCTTAAATTCATTGTTGCCACTTCATAAATCTGTTCAACTCTGGTACCCTTTTTTATCATGGAGACCTCAAGGGCCCATGTTCTGTGGAGAACATTTGGGGAAATGTGTAACCATCCCATTTCCCGCCTCTGGCAGAGGAGGAGACAAGTGCCGGGAGAGATGTCAGAGAGTCCGGGTGTCCTCGTTGACTGAAGGCCCTTCCGCTGCTCTTTCCTCCGTGTTTTCTCCATGCCTTTGTTTGTTCTTGCCCCAAAGTCTAAATGTATTAATGAATATAGAATGACATTGAAATGTAAGGTCTTTCATCAGTGAAAATTGGAGGTTTGTTCTCGTAAAGGTAGGGTATTTTGTGACCAAGTTTTAGTTGTTGGCAAAGGAAAGGATTTGACCAGTTGATGGTGGTTCTGAGATGAAGGGGCTTGTCAGCCAGGGCTGCCTTGAAACACCACAGACTGAGTGGCTTAAACAACAGTTTACATTCTCACAGTTGTGGAGGCTGGGAAGTCCAAAACCAAGGTGCTGGCTGATTTTGTTCCTGGTGAAGCGTCACCCCCTGGCTTGCAGGTGGCCATCTTCTGGCTATGTCTTTGCATGGCAGAGAGAGACAGCTCAGTTCAGTAGCTCAGTCCTGTCCAACTCTTTGCAACCCCATGGACTGCAGCACGCCAGGCCTCCCTGTCCATCACCAACTCCCAGAGTTCACTGAAACACGTCCATCGAGTCAGTGATGCCATCCAGCCATCTCATCCTCTGTCTTCCCCTTCTCCTCCTGCCTTCAGTCTTTCCCAGGATCAGGGTCTTTTCCAATGAGTCAACTCTTCGCGTGAGGTGGCCAAAGTATTGGAGTTTCAGCTTTAACATCAGTCCTTCCAAAGAACACCCAGGACTGATCTCCTTTAGGATGGACTGGCTGGATCTCCTTGCAGTCCAAGGAACTCTCAAGAGTCTTCTCCAACACCACAGTTCAAAACCATCAATTCTTTGGTGCTCAGCTTTCTTTATTGTCCAACTCTCACATCCATACATGACTGCTAGAAAAACCATAGGTTTGACTAGATGGATCTTGTTGGCAGAATGTCTCTGCTTTTTGACAGAGAGCATGCTAATTCCTGTGTTCTTCATTTTCCTAAAAGGACACCAGCCCTGCATGTATTAGGGCCTCACCTTGTGACCCCATTTAACCTTAATCATGTCCTAAAGGCCCTGCCTTTGGGGATGAGGGCTTCAGCATATGAACTGTGGGTGCAGGGGGACAATTAGCAGACAAGCACAGAAACTGGAGATAGGCTTCTAGGAGCTAAGGGTGGCCCCAGGATGACAATCGTAAACTTGAATTAAACCATACTAGTTACAATAATGATTTATCTTGAATTTATGTGGCATATTTATTCAAAGGCTTTATGATGTCATTTCATGCAAACATGGGCACAATAAAAGGCAGAAATGGTATGGACCTAACAGAAGCAGAAGATATAAGAAGAGGTGGCAAGAATACACAGAAGAACTATCCAAAAAAGATGTTCATGACCCAGATAACCACGATGGTGTGATCACTGACCTAGAGCCAGACATCCTCGGATGCGAAGTCAAGTGGGCCTTAGGAACCATCACTGCAAACAAAGCTAATGGAGGTGATGGAATTCCAGTTGAGCTATTTCAAATCCTGAAAGATGATGCTGTGAAAGTACTGCACTTAATATTGGAAAACTCAGCAGTTGCCACAGGATTGGAAAAAGTCAGTTTTAATTCCAATCCCAAAGAATGCTCAAACTGCCACACAATGGCACTCATCTCACACACTAGCAAAGTAATGCTCAAAATTCTCCAGGCCAGGCTTCAACAATATGTGAACCGAGAACTTCCAGATGTTCCAGCTGGATTTAGAAAAGGCAGAGAAACCGAGATCAAATTGCCAACATCCGTTAGATCATCGAAAAAGCAAGAGAGTTCCAGAAAAACATCTACTTCTGCTTTATTGACTATGCCAAAGCCTTTGACTGTGTGGATCACAGCAAACTGAACAGTTCTTAAAGAGATGGGAATACCAGACCACCTGCCCTGCCTCCTGAGAAATCTGTATGTAGATCAAGAAGGAACAGTTAGAACTGGACATGGAATAACAGACTGGTTCCAAATCGGGAAAGGAGTATGTCAAGGCTGTGTATTGTCATCCTGCTTATTTAATTTATATGCAGAGTACATCATGAGAAATACTGGGCTGGATGAAGCACAAGCTGGAATCAAGATTGCCAGGAGAAATATCAAGAACCTCAGATATACAGATGACACCACCCTTATGGCAGAAAGTGAAGAAGAACTAAAGAGCCTCTAGATGAAAGTGAAAGAGGTGAGTGAAAAAGTTGGCTTAAAACTCAGCATTCAGAAAACCAAGATCATGGCATCTGGTCCTATTACTTCATGGGAAATAGATGGGGAAACGATGGAAACAGTGAGACTTTATTTTTGGAGGCTCCAAAATCACTGCAGATGGTGACTGCAGCCATGAAATTAAAAGATGCTTGCTCCTTGGAAGAAAAGTTATGACCAACATAGACAACGTATTAAAAAGCAGAGACATTACTTTGTCAACAAAGGTCCGTCTAGTCAAGGCTATGGTTTTTCCAGTGGTCATGTATGGATGGAGAGTTGGACTATAAAGCTGAGCGCCGAAGAATTGATGCTTTTGAACCGTGGTGTTGGAGAAGACTCTTGAGAGTCCTTTGAACTGCAAGAAGATGAAACCGGTCCATCCTAAGAAAATCAGTCCTGAATATTCATTGGAAGGACTGATGCTGAAACTGAAACCAATACTTTGACCACCTGATGCAAAAAACTGACTGATTGGAAAAGGCCCTGTTGCTGGGAAAGATTAAAGGTGGGAGGAGAAGGGGACGACAGAGGATGAGATGGTTGAATGGCATCACCAACTTGATGGACATGAGTTTGAGTAAGCTCTGGGAGTTGGTGATGGACAGGGAAGCCTGGCATTCCGCAGTCCGTGGGGTCGCATAGAGTCAGACTCAACAGAGTGACTGAACTGAATTGATGTCATTTCGTTTCTCATTGATATCAGCGATGCAGTTGCCATCCAGATATTGATTGTATTGATAGTTAAAATTTATTTTAGAGTAAATTTCGAAAACAATGTGTATAGTAACTAAATACTTATGACTTCTACTCTAATTGTGGTAGACAGCATCTCACAGGATTCTTTCATAGAGGAGGGGTTCAGATCGGTGCCTCTGTATTTTACTATCTTTATTCCCCCTCCCCCACCCCGGGTCTCTATAGGAATCTTGCCTCCGCACCACGAGTCGCACGTCCAGGTGATGACGTATCGCAAGGAGCAGTACTCTGATGTCCTTCACGCCTTGAAAGTCATCCGCTTCGTCAGTGATGCCACCCCTCAGAGTGAAGTCTATCTCTACATGCACCGCTTAGAGTCTGGGAAGTTGCCTCGAAGTCCCTCGTTTCCACTGGTCAGTGGTGTTTTTGTTTGACCCTTGGCTTGACTCTCGACTGCTCCGTTGGCCAGCCTTTGATCACGTCATGTTTTGCCCTTGAACCTTTCAGTGGCTCTTCTTTGTAGAATAAAAGCATAGCCCTGTACAATCTGACCCAGTCTCCCTAATTTTTTAAAATTTTATTTTGAAGAAGTAATTTCAAAAGTTACAGAAAAGTTGCAAGACTACTACCAATAATTCCCATTTAACCTTTATCACAGTTCCCTAGTCATTAACATTTTACCACATTTGCTTTGTCATTTTTCCTATATATGTATACCTGTTTTCCCCCCAAAGTATTTGAGAAGAAGATGTAAATGTGGCATCCCATTATTTCAGATTCTTGCAGTATATGCTTGCTAAAGATGAGAACACTTCGCTTGGTGACCGTAGTTCTGTCATCAACACCAAGAAGTTGACATTGATACAGTACTAACATCTAATCTTCACTGCATTTCCACTTGACCAGTTGTCCCAATGATGCCCTTTATCATAAACAATACAGGTTTTGGTTCAGAACTTATCAAACTTTCAGCCATTAGTTTTACCATTTGTTGATTTTTTAAAAAATTTCCTTATGTTTAAATTCTTCAATTCAAAAGCATTTTAGATGTAGAGAAAACTTACATAAAGAAAGAGTAGTGTTCCCATTTACCTTCACCTAGCATCCTCAAATGTTAGGTCTCAGTTGTACTCTGGTTATTTATCAAAACCAGAAAGCTAACATTCATCCAATGCCGTGAACCAATCTATAGCTGTTTTGGAAATTTTGCCGACTCTCACACCAGTGTCCTTTTTCTGGCCCACGATCCAATCTGGGGTCCTGCATTGCACTTATTCTTAGCTGCCTTTAGTCTGGATCAGTCCCTCGGTCTTCGTCTGTCTTTCATGACCTTGACAGTTTTGAAGAGTACTGGCCAGTAGTGTTTCTCATTTATTTCCTCCTGATTGAAGTCTAGTTGTGAATTTTTGGAAGGAAAACCACAGAAGTTGTGATACTGCTTTTGCTGCTTTGATCACTGGGTTAAGGCGATGTCTGGGAGGCTTCTCCTGCATGGTTGCTTTTTTTCTCTTTGTAATTAATAAGTAACTTGTCGGGGAGGTACTTTGAGGCTGTGTAAATATCAATCCTTAAATAGTTTTCACTCTGCTGATTGCCAAATGGTGACCTTCTGACTCCTTCATTCCTTCTGCATTTATTAGATGGCTTTTTGATAAGGAAGAGTTTTCCCTTCTCTTTTATCTGTATGAATTTATAGATTTCTCTTTTATTCGGTGGCCTATAAGTCATTACTGCCACTATTTTGATGTTAAAGTTGTCCCAGATTGGGCTAGTGGGAGCCACTTCAGGCTGACTTCTGTTTCGTCTGGACAAGTTCTCAGCATTTTGAGCACTTCTTACTTTCTGGAACAAAAAGATACTCTAGGTTCATCTTACACTCTTCCCCAAACCTGGAATAATCATCCTTTTATCTTTTTATTTTAATTTTTAAAAATTGTCATTGGAAACCAAGAACAGGGGGCTAGATGTGCTCATTGTCCTTGGTCTGTCATTGCTTGTAGGCTCCTTCAGCAGACAGAGCTGGGAAATATACACACACACATGCTTATCACTGTATTAAAAACCGTTAATGCTAATTAATGCTAGTTAATTAATGTTAGTTAATGCTAATACTGCCAGTAATCACAAGTTTATTCTCTCTCTCACCCTTTCTATACTTGCTGCTTCCTTCTCTGGCAGTTACAACGAAGCTAACGGAAAACCTCTTATTTGTATTTATTTCTTTGCTCGTTCCTCTGTCTATAACCAACATGGTCAGCCACGTCTTTGGCCCCAGCCTGCAGGCCCCAGAGGCCTTGTGGTCAATGACTGCCTCTTGGCCTCAGCTTCACAGGCTCCAGCCTCCTCTGTAGGCTTGATCTTTGACAGACTGCTTGCTCTAGTTACTAGGATTGCTTATTGTTTATAAAGGGAAGAGAAGGGGAAAGTGGAGGAGGGCAGGCAAAGTAATGACTACAGCTCTTGGGTTTTGGCTGCAATTCACATAGGCATTTTAACTTTTGGCTAAAACAGAGTGAATTGTTATGAGTAGGGATTTGTCTGCAAACTATGCTATTCTATATTTTTTTCATGGTGGTTATAGATTTCAACCTGCTAACAGCAGTGTGAAGCTTTGACTTATTCTTTCTCTCTTTTTAGAACATTTATTTTTATTTATTTGGCTATGCTGAGTCTTGGTTGTGGCATGTAGGATCTAGTTCCCCGACCAGGGATTGAACCCGGGCCCCTTGCATTGGAAGCAAGGAGTCTTAGCCACTGGACCACCAGGGAAGTCCCTTTTTCTTTAACTTTTTGAGATTGCTGTGGGTCCCATGGACAGATCTTAGGTTGTTCACTTTTATAAAGTTTATCAAGAAAGAACATCCCAGGAAATAGTTGGAACCCTTGAACGTCTTTAGATTTTATTTCTCGTTGACAAAATGCAGTTAGTTGATGGTACTACGCAAGTTCCCGAACTATGAAGTTAGGTTAGATTATCCATTAGCTCGAGGTCTAAATGTTTCCATTGGCCTTGGGCAGACACGCTGTCCCAGGTATTCATTTTGGGCGCGTGTCTCCTTGGCCTCCAAGCCCCAGTCAGCTGTGTTTTTCTTATCTTTTAATGAGACTGCGTAGCAGTGCAGTACCCACGGCTGGGAACATAGAAGCCGACTTCAGCTGAAGGGCGCTGGTCCTCCTAGCCGCGTCTCAGAGTAGCTGGGCGCAGCGTTGAGCTGCTGGATTCAGGAGCACAGAGCCCAGGGCCAGGTGGGAGTCCACGAAAGGAGCCTTTCTGCTGCTCTTGATATGTGGAAAGTTAATGAGTGGAAAGGAGGCCTAAAATGCAGTTCTTCTATTAAAATAGGAAGTTTGATTTAACTTGGGACTTCTTAGAGGAGTAGAAAGAAACTTTTTCTTTTCAATGTTAAAATCCTTTAGCTCTTAAATCTTGGATGAAAACGTAAAGCTTTTGGTATAAGGAGCAGTGATTGAAAACAGATTTTTCAAGTGGATTCCAGTTTTTATGAGACTTCTTTCGAAATTTACTTGAAGGTTTACTTTCATGTTCTGAGTGTTGACAAAAGGCCTGAGAAATGCCATTCTTCTGATTCCTAAAATTCTGATTCTCGGGGCAGTTTTAGCTTTATATAGTGCTTAAAGATAGAGCAAAAATGTAAAGATCTGTATGAATGCTTTGGAATAAAGAAAATGCTTATTAGTCCTTTTGGGGTCATTTTTGCAAATTACCGTATTGACAATAATTGTCTCTAATTATTATTTGTGCTGTTTTATCACATCTGTTTGAAAGGAATTCTCTTCCAGCACTGAGAATACTTTTGGGTGGAAAGTCGTCCTTTGCTTCAGGTTTATGTTGACGCTTTGGGCTTAATGTTAGAAGCTGGGAAATCTGTGAATGTTCAGCCTGAAGCCTGAGTGTTCAGAAGCAACACTGCCTCAGATTCCCTGGTTACTCTTCATCTCCCCTCGGTTGTCTTTTTAGTGATGGACTGGGTGCTTTTGGTCCCACTTTGATTTATTTTGGCTCCTTCAGAATTTAGGGAGTAAGGCTTCATTTTTATTAGAGAATCCTCTGTTTTTCTCTCTTGCCTCCTTGAGTTGTTATTAATTTTTCAGGAGCCAGAAGATGAAGTATTTCTTGCCATCGCGAAGGCCATGGAAGAGATGGTGGAAGATAGTGTCGACTGTTACTGGATCACGCGATGCTTCGTGAACCAGCTGAACAGCAAGTACCGGGACACTCTGCCCCAGCTGGTGAGGGGTGACGTTATGGCTGTTGTGGGCTGGGGCTGAGCAGTGGTGGTGGGGGTCCTCAGGAAATGCCCTTACCACCTGGTGGCACTACAGTTACGAGTGGACCCTCTGGCGGGGGTCAGCAGTAAGAGGCCAGGTAGTGAGCATCTCCAGCTTGTTGGGCCAGGTGGTCTCTGTGTGCCTGCTGCAATCACACAGCTTTCCAGGCGGCACAGTGGTGAAGAATCCACCTGCTGATGCAGGAGATGTGGGTTCAATCTCTGGCTTGGGAAGATCCCCCGGAGAAAGAGGTGGTCAACCCACTTCAGTAGTTTTCCCTGGGAAATCCCATGGACAGAGAAGCCTGGAGGGCTACATACAGTGCATGGGGTCACAGAGTCGGACACGAGTAAGTGACCGAGCATATACACACACGCTGTTGTCACACAAAATAGTAACGCATAAATGCATGGTCATGGCTGGATTTGGCCATTGCAGGCTCACTCCAGCTCTATAGTATTCTCTATCTGATCTGGAATTATCACTCAGTACTAAGGTTTAAGTTTGGCTGTATGTAACGGGAAGCCCAAACAGTAGACGCTTTACTGTCTTCTCTCATGTAAGCAGAAGTCCAGGGGCAAGGAGCCCAGGGCTGGGCCGTCCCCCCTCCTGCTCCAGCGCTCCTAGGGGCAACTGTCCTCTCGTGATCACGTGATGGTGCCGGAGGGACAGCCCTCCATCTGTGCTCTGGGCAGGAAGGGAAGGTAGAGGAGGAAAGGTGCCAAGCCCGGCCAGCCTGCCTCCCTTGACGGACTTCCGTTCTGCATGACCGGAGTGAGGAGGGTGTCCCCAGGTTGCCCTGGTCTGCAGGGGAGCCTGGGGAATGTGGTTGGTTGGCTTTGAGCCGGGCATGCTGTGGTCTCACATTGGAACAGGGACTCTGTTCCTGAGGAAGGAGAAGGGAGTGGACGTGAGCTGGGCAGCCGGGGGTCTGCCGCACTGACTGGGCAGTCGGGAGAACCGGCACTTGGCTCATCCTCGTATCGGGTCCTTTGCCATTCTCTCTCCTCAGCTTCCCCCCCATCGCCCCGCCATTTCTCTTTTTATAAAAACGAGTCTTTTTTCTTAAGTCATTGAACTGTCTCATTTGGAAATTCTGCTGAAAGCAGTAACCACGGTCCAGGGCGCAGGGTCAGGTGCGGGACACAGGCTGGCCGCGCCCTGGGGAGCCCTGCTGTACCCCTGCAGCGGGCCAGACCCTTCAGCCCTCAGCTTCCCTGAGCCCTGAACAGGAGTGCTTTTTATGTGTTTCCATTAGGTAAAGTTCGATTCTTAGATTTTAAAACTTAACTTCACTTAATCTCAATAAAGCATGGCATTGGAGCATATGTGGATGGAATGTTAGCTGCCTAATTCAGTCAGGAGGTCCAAACTTGTACCGTGGTTTCATCAGCCTTTCTTAATATTGGAGTGAATGCAATCGCATAGTGATGGATTGTTTAAAAAATTCATTATTTTTAAGAACACAAGTAACAGATACATTCTGGGAGGATTAAATAATCCAAATGAATCCACAGTTGTCATCGACCTGCCCCCATGCTTCCCCGTCCCCCGCTTTCTAAGGTGTAAGCTTTGTCACCAGCTTGGTGTGTGTTCGTCTGGTCTTCAGTGCTGTGCCTGGACTTCCTCTAGTTGTGGCGAGCAGAGGCTCCTCTCTAGTTGTGGGGCTGGGACGTCTCATCGTGGTGGCTTCTCTTGCGGAGCACGGGCTTCCGAGGTTGTGGCGCTTGGGCGCTGGAGTACTGGCTCAGCGGTTTTGTCATGAGCTTGGTTGCTCTGTGGCGTGTGGAATCTCCAAGGACCAGGGTTGAACCTGTGCCCCCTGCCTTGGTGAGTGGGTTCTTAGCCACTGAACCGTCCAGAAGTCCCCTGTCTAAATCATTTTCTGTGCATCAGAGTGGGTGGGGGTGTGAGGGCATACCCGTGCACACGTGTGTGTGTGTGTATACGTCTTGTACATATTTTTACATATATAATTTTTTAATGTATTATACTATTCGTACGGCCCCTATGATTCTGTTTAAAACTTCATGTGGTGAAGTTTTTCCACGTCACTACACGTGGGTGGTTTTTCAACCCTGACTTCCTGTTAGTACCACCTGAGAGTTCTCAACAATGACCAGAGCAGTGAAATCAGAGTCTCCCAGGGTGGGGCCTCAGAATTCTAATTTTTTAAAACTCAGTGATTCTGAAATGAGGCTAGGGTTGAGAGTCACTCATTTAGAACCACTTAAAAAATTCTCATGGGGTGGCAAAGAGTCGGATGCAACTGAGCGACTGAACTGAACTGAAAAAGTTCTCGTAGTCTTTCTTGTTAAGAATTTGCCCTAATTTAGTGTAATGGTTCCATGATGACAGCCCTCTCCGTATACATGACATGTTCCCGTGTGTGTGTGTGCTTCTGTAGGGTGGGTTACCTACATGTTAAATGCTCTAACGCAACAGACATATTTAAATGTGTTAGCTACCAGGTTACTCACCCAGAAGTTGGACCAATTTTGCTTCCCCCACCAGTTTGAGATTTCCTGTTTTCCACCCCATTGCCAATAATAGTATCAATCTCTTAAAATTTTGCTGACCTGATACTGAAATGTTAGCCCGTTTTAATTTCCATTGCCTTCAATTTTGAGTGAGGCTAAGCAGCTCTGGAGATACGTTTATTGGTCATGTTTGTCTCCCTTTCTATTTTGTTTGCATCTTTCCTCTTTGGGTAAGAATTATTGCTATATGCTGAATGTTTATGTAAGTTAAATATTTTCTCTGAAAATATTTCTTGCTGTTGTATAAAGATATGAAGGTGATACTATTGGTCTTATCAGTATTTCTTTTTTTTCTTTTGTATCTTAGTTAGAAAGGCGTTTCTAACTCCAAGATTTTTGTTTTAGAAAGCTTCTAGCTTTTAAAAATTTTTGAACATTTTAAATTTTAGTCCTTTAGCTGGTGAGGGCCTGAATCTTTGTGACTCGTATGAGATGCAGACATGACTCTGTTCCTTTTGTGGTGAACTGTAATGCAGCTTCAGCCAGCAAGCGCCCCACTGCCCCCTTCCGCCTCCCTGCTCTGGTTAAGCTCTAACAGCTTCGCGCAGTGATGTTAATCAGGTCAGTTGCTCAGTCGTGCCTGACTCTCTGCGACCCCGTGAACTGCAGCACTCCAGGCTTCCCTGTCCTTCACCATCTCCCAGAGTTTGCTTAAACTCATGTCCATTGAGTCAGTGATGCCATCCAACCATCTCCTCCTCTGTCGTCCCCTTCTCCTCCTGCCCTCAATCTTTCCTAGCATCAGGGTCTTTTCCAGTGAGTTGACTCTTCACATCAGGTGACCAAAGTATTGGATGTTCTGATGAATATTCAGGGTAGATTTCCTTTAGGACTGACTGGTTTGATCTCCTTGCAGTCTACGGGTCTCTCAAGAGTCTTCCCTAACACCACAGTTCTGTATCACTCTCTAAAAACGTATTGATATGTCATAGGTCAATAACGTTTGCGTAAGAAAAGATGTATTGGTGATATCTCCAATCAATAATGTGTAAACAAAAGAATTTTAGAACCAGCAAGATACTCAGTGTCCTTATGTCCCCTAAACCTTAATTTCATCATCATCAAAAAAGGATTTTTCCCAGGTACATTATTGTGTCTAGGACATAGTTTTTAATAGTTGCAAAAGTTCTTTTCAAAAGTTCAGAACATATTAATGTAAGAAAAGCTACATTTCCTTTGTGTTGCTATTTCATGTAGCCATCAAGTGACTTAAAACAACTTTTAATATTCTTTAAAAATTTATTTATTTGGCTGTGCAGGGTCTTTAGTTGTGGGGTTATGGGGTCTTTTAGAACTTTTTAGGAGATATTTTCATACCATTTTTTTTCCTGTCCTTATTTAGGTGGTTATATCCTTTTTATCCTTAGTTTGTTAATGTTATTGCATTGTTTCTACACATAAATTTTCTTTCATTTCTTTTTTAAAAAATTGTTTGGCTGTGCCAGGCATTGTGACGTGTGTGATTCTAGTTCCCTGACCAGGGATTGAACCCTGGCCCCCTGCATTGGAAGTGCTGTCTTAGCTGCTGGACTATCATGGAAGTCCCAACTTAAATGCTTAAAGTCGGGTTTTTTAAAAAAATTCTTTAGTTAAACCTTGTTAAATCTAGCTGAAAATTTTTGTTGCGCTTGTATAGATCTCTTCTGCCCAGCTTTTTGTTAGTTTCTGTAATCTTGTCTGTCATCTTTTCAGATTTTTGTGGTTTTTACCAAGTTTGTTATCGCAAAGCATATGTTGTTTCATAATCCTAGGGAAATGTGCATGTGCTGCACAGTGATAGACTTTTGACATCCAAAGAATATTTCTGGCGATGACGCCTTTATGCTGTAGTGTTTTGATTTATAGGAGAGGAGAGCTTTTCTCTCCATCAAGCTTCTGGAAGGTCTTTTTGATGAGGCCCCTGATTGTCAACGAAAGTGGAGGCCAGCTTCAGTGCTGTGACGTGGGAAGCCTCTGTTAATCTCTCTTCAGATCAGATTGTCTTTAAGCCATCTCAGTCTTTACTGTGTTCAGTCATTAAAGCTTTTTTTTTTTCCTTGCCATTGACACAATTTTTAAAAGCTGTCCTAAAGAGAGGGTTTTTTTTTTCCTCTTAACACTATTAGCAGCCTCTTTCTAAGTTGAGTATAAATTCCTCGGTTAAATCTCTTTTGTCAGATTTTGCCTTTTGTTGAGGTGTGCTTTCTTGTCTTTTTTTTAAAAAGATCTATTCATTATGGCTGCGCCGGGTCTTGTTCCTGCACGCAGCTTTCACGAGCCGCAGTAAGCATGGCCCGCTCTCCGCTGCGCTGTGCAGGCTCCCCATTGTGGCAGCTTCTCTGGTTGCGGAGCACAGGCTCTAGGGTGCGTGGACTTCAGTAGTCACAGCATGCCGGCTCAGTCGTCGTGGTGCTCGGGCTTAGCTGCCCCACGGCATGTGGAATCTTTCCAGACCAGGGATCGAACCGTGTCCCCCGCATTAGCAAGTGAATTCTTTACCACTGAGCAACCAGGGAAGGCCACTTTATTTTCTTAAAGTAAGAACTGAAGGTCATGGAAATACTGGAAATAACCTAAATGTTTTACAGTAAAGTATAAAATCGTCTGCTTCCCAGGTGGCGCTAGTGGTAAAGAACGCGCCTGCCAATACGTGAGAAACATGAATTCAGTCCCTGGGCCGGGAAGATCCCTTGGAGGGAGGGCATGGCAACCCACTCCAGTATTCTTGCCTGGAAAATCCCGTGGACAGAGGACCCTGGTGGGCTACAGTCCATGGGGTCACAAGGAGTCAGACACAACTGAAGCAACTTAGCGTACACACAAAAATAATATCACATCTACCATTTACTGTGTCCTCAAAATTTCATGTAAATGTCATCTTCCACTAAAAGAAAAAAGCACACATGGATATGTATTTATACTCACCCTGTTAGATTTAGCTCTAGCATCTGATACACATTTCTCTTCACCCTGCTTTTTTTTTTTAACCTGATACATGCTGGGGTTTCTTATGCCATGAGCAGTGTATAGAGACCTTCCTTATTCCTGTTCATGGCTGCATTCCACTGCATCCTAGTTTCTTCAGCCCTTCCTTTAGTGTTGGCTGTTGGAGCTGTTTCCAGTCTTCTGCTGTTATGCGGTGTTACAGGTGAAAAGCTTTGTGCGTGTATCCTTTAGTGTACTTGGGGGATAAACTCTCTAGAAACGAATTGACGAGATCACATGTTACTAAGTAACACGTCACTTAGTAGGTCTTTTCAGATCCCCTCTGTAGCACTCATACCACACTTTTGCATCCTTGTGACCGACAGCTGCGCACCTGTCTCCCTGTAGCCTCGCTGACCTGATGTGTTCTTGCCAGCCTGATAGCTGAGAAGAGATGCCTCAGGATAGTGTTAGGTTGCATTTGTTTTGTTCTAGCCAGCTTGAGCATCTTTTTGTATGGGTTAGAGCCATTTGCATTTTCTCTTGTAGAGTTTTTGGCTTTTTTCTTTTTTAGAAGCTCCTTTGTGTAGGGCTGTTGACCCTTTAGGCAGGATCAGATATTACTCTGTGGTCCTTTTTGCCCAGCCAAGTCGTGTTCCTGCTCATCGTGGGCCAGCTCAATCGTCAGCTCTCCTGGGAAACTGGTTCTGGGTTAAGATTTCCGCCTGGATGTACCCAGCATCTCGTGCTCATTCCCGTTGTAGCTCTATTGCAGCGTGTTGTTGTCAGCCCTTTGCAGGTCTGTCCCAAGCAGGTTAGAAGCTCCTTGAAGGCAGGGATGCTGTCTTTACCTTTTACTCCCTTTCCTGTATGGAGCACGGTGTCTGGCTGCAGTGGATATTGTAAGGGTCATGAATTGCCTCTTTAGTGGAAGTAGAGGTGCAGATATTAGGTTGGCTGAAAAGTTTGGGTTTTTCCGTAAGCCTGAACGAGCTTTTTGGCCAACCCAATATTTAGTTAAAAACAACAAAATATTTGTATTTGCATGGGTGCTACATTGATCTGGTTGTGTCCTTCTGGATGGAGAGTGCAGGCTTGAGGGTTTGACCTGTAGGGTCCATGCTTTGCCAGAGGACCCTGGAAGTACAGCAGTCCCGCCTGGGAGCCAGCTCTGGTAGCTCCCAGTCTTCCGGTGTTGGCTGCTGTGGAACCTTCCGTGGGAGAGGCCTCCAAATGGGGCCCCGGAGCTTTGTTCCCCTGTGTTCTCCTGTCTGCCTGGAGTTCTCGTGCACATCTTGTTGGGGACAGCGCTCCTCCTCCGGACGCTCGTGTTGTCTGACCCTTCCTGCCAAGTGCAGTGTGCCTCACGGGGTCAGCGGCGGTATGACCGGTGACTGCTGGGCCCTGTTCACCTCCTCTTTCCCTAGTTCCCTCTCTGCACCTAGTCCCGCCCTGTGTCTTTGATCTTAGCCTGCTTCTTTCTGTGAACCTATAATCTCCTGCCCTGGAGTAGCCAGC
Organism: Bison bison bison; assembly: GCF_000754665.1. NCBI lineage: Eukaryota > Metazoa > Chordata > Mammalia > Artiodactyla > Bovidae > Bison > Bison bison. The sequence goes on along the minus strand of NW_011494846.1, from coordinate 565,214 downwards.
ACATGGACCTTTCTTGGCTCCCCAGATCAACTGAATTTTGCTCTGGACTTTTTGTCTTAGGTTGTTGGATCTGCTTAGCGCAATTAGGACTAACCAGCGTGACTTAACTGTTCCATTTAGCCAGAGACTGCCCCAGAAAAACTGTTCCGTCCTGGACAGTTGGTTACTCTGGTTAGTGCTGACCTGGGAGACGGCAGCGTCCCCAGCGGCTTGAATGAGTCTGAAGCTCTGTTTCCTGCACTTCTTGCTTGCAGCGCGTATACGTTTTCGTCACAGCCTGTAAGATATGGTAACATTAAGTCACAGGAAGTGAGTAAGCTCTTCCCCTTCAATCATTAGCCAAAGGCTTTTGAACAATACCTGAATCTGGAAGATAGCCGACTGCTGAGTCACCTGAAGGCCTGCTGTGCAGTGTCCACACTTCCCTACGAGCTGTGGTTCAAGAAGTGCTTTGCCGGGTGCTTGCCCGAGTCCAGCTTACAGAGGCAAGTGTTTCTTTCAAATATGATTGAATGCACAGAGTCGGAAAAATCCTGTTTTTGTTGTTGTTTTTGTTTTTTTTTAACGTGATCATCTCAGAATATAAATTTGCTTTAGAACCATGTAGTCATTTGATGCTAGCTTCTCCAGGAGCTGACATAGCGACTGGTGATTCTGCTTATTATATATACAATTAGAAGTGTTAGAAATATTGAGTATTAAAATAAATATAAAAAATGTTAGGATATACGGTTAGAGAAATTGAAGGCCCTCAGTGTGTTAGATGCTGTTGAATATTCACATCTGAAGTAGTCTCCAGGAGTATATATGGATGTGGACTTTTCCAGAAATGGAGCAGATCCTGGAGAAAAACGTTTATTTCTTAGACCTCTTATGACATCATTAAACTAGCTGAAGGCTAGACTAGAGACTCAGACTCAGCTCTTCCATCAATTTCAGACGTGTTACGGGTATTGTGGAGTCCCGTCCTGCTCCCTCCAGGACTTAACACTTGAGGAAAAAGGCCATACACAGAGTATTACAGGACAGTGCTTAGTAAGCGTATTGAGAATGATACTGACTGTAAGAGCTATTGAAGTTATCAGAACAATGATTTTAGGGTATATTTAATCTAGAGTATATTTAATAGCTCCTTAATTAAGGAATTTACTGGAAAATGAAACTGAATTTCATATTTCATTCCCCTTTTTGTTCTTGTTCCTTAGTCTGTAATGGTTATCTTAGCATTACAGAATGTTAGTAAACTTGAAGCTTTGGTTTTTAGGAATTTCCTGCCCTAAAATGTCAATTTTGAGATATTAATTGGAGGATGTCTTCCTGGAGGACAATGTCCTCATTAGCTCTTCTCTGAAGCTTATGCAGTCAGCCATCTGTCTCCACAGTTGCACATCTCTGGAGTTGGCCGATCCCAGATCCTGGGCTGTGTTTACACTTGTGGCTGGTCGAATCCTTGGTTATGTAATCTGTGGATGCAGGGGGCTGACTGCACCACCTCACTTTATATGAGGGACTTGAGCCTCCTCGGATCTTGGTATGCACAGCAAGTGAGCCCATGAACCACTTCCCTGGGGATACTGAGGGATGATGGTACCTAAAAGAAAATGTAATTTGATTTAATTTTGAAACTTGAGCTGTTTAGGTGTAAACATCAACTTCAGACTTGTAATTTGATTACATCTTTCTTTCATAGGATTTGGGATAAAGTTGTAAGTGGATCCTGTAAGATACTAGTTTTTGTAGCTGTGGAAATTCTTTTAACCTTTAAAATAAAAGTAATGGCGCTGAACAGTGCAGAGAAGATAACGAAGTTTCTGGAAAACGTAAGTGTGCTTTGCTTCACTTGAACTTTGAATCTAGAAAGGAGTTCAGTTTACAAGCCAGATTTTTCTATGGCATTAAATTATTTCAGAGACAATATAGTATATTTTTACATTATAAGAAATGATTTTCCCCAGTATAAGTTTCAGCTTGGTCTGTGGATTATAGTCCACATCCTTTGGGGGTCACTGGTCTGAGCAGCAGGTCTGTCTCCGTGAGTGTGTGTACCTGGGACCACAGTGGCCACTAGGAGGCCGTCGGGAAATGAGGAGGTGAGATCTGTCACTTTAGGGCGAGCGATCCCTGTTAGTGGAAAAGGAACGTTTTTGTGGATTTTGCTCGTAAGCCCTTTCATTTCTGTTCCTATATCTGGTGGAGTCCCAGCTGAATTTGTTAATGTGCTGAAGTGTAAACTTGAGCATGTTGAAAAAAGTCTGAATGAATCTGTTTTTCCCTATCTTTGTATCTTAGAATACCCTTAACCAGGCAAGAAGAGGTCAAAATAGACTTAGGCTTGACTGAATTTCACTGGACCCCAAATCTGTTTTAATGAGTCCGTGTTAACAGTTGAGCCGCGGCCCGGTAGACAAGTGCTCAGTGAGTGTGTGTTCGATCAAAGCGCCCTCTTGGTTGTAATGAATAGTGGCACGCACTGCCAGGGGCCCTGCTAAATACTTTTTTGTGAATTGCCTCCTGTAACCCTGTAAAGAGCCCTGTGAAGTGGGGCTATCATTTGCCCCATCTCAGATCTGGGGATCTGAACCCGGGGAGCTTAGGTAGCCTGCCCAGGGCTCCACAGGGAGTGGGCAGGGCAGGATCCGAACCCAGATGGGTGACACCGCACTCCTCACTGTGGCTGCGGGTGCCACGTGGCACATCTGGCAGCAGCTGCCTATGTGATCGCTTTCTGAAAAGCAGCGAAAACTCCAGTGGACACGAGTTTTATGCCACAGTGAATGAGAGAGAGGCTGAAGTCAGAATCATGCCTTTCAGAGCCTGGTCTGCTTGTTCACAGATCCCCCAGGACAGCTCGGACGCGATCGTGAGCAAGGCCATCGACTTATGGCACAAACACTGCGGGACCCCGGTCCACTCTGCCTGAACTTCCCGACGTTGTGGACAGCAGCCAGGCCTGTTCAGCGCCTTTTCTTCCCCCTTGGGACGTGACCTACTGAATTGATAATGGGGTTCTTGCTTTGGTGCTCGAAGTGTAACTGCTTTTCCAGTAAAATTGCTTAAGATAATGTCACTGTGGAGTCACTGTGTTGTGGAACGGCATCTTCTGGTTACACGGAAGTACAGGGCTCAACTCTGAATAGCATTTAGAAAAACGCTTATGGAGATGTAGTCAGTTTACAACGTTGTGCTCGTTTCTGCTGTGTAGCAGTGGTTCGGTTGTATATACATATGTATCCTTTCTCGGAATCTTTTCCTTCATGATTTATCACACGCTATTGAAGATAGTGCTATGCAATAGGACCTTCTTGTTCTGGATAGTAGTTTAAAAGGGTTGTTGGAAATAGCTCCCAGCTTGTAAAGCAGTTGAGTCAGGGTGGGTGGGTGCGTCAGTGAGCTGTGTGTAACCAGGCCTGCCCTGCCGCGCTTTAATTAGCACCAAGCTAGTTGCTTTCTAAGGTCCATTTCTGGAACAAAGAACAACTTCCTTTTGTTGATGACTTTTGTTGCTGATGCAGTACCTGTCGAAATCTAAGCTGACTTTCTAAATCTTTTGAAATCTAAATCCACTTTCTGATACTTTTGCTAGATTGGTTTAAATAAAGGCCTTACTATGTTTTTTTTCCTCTTTGTGCCAGTTGGAAGAAATATTACTGAACATAAATGTGTCTACATTTACCTGCTGAGAGAGGACTTGTTGATGCTTTGCTGAAACCATGCTTTTTTCTGATGGGTCATTAGATGCGGGGTGGGCGTCAGAGGACTCTGCCACCCCCGCAGGCACGGTGGAAAGGGCAGGTTCTGGTATATAACTGGGTGGGCGTCAGAGAGGACTCTGCCACCCCCGCAGGCATGGTGGAAAGGGGAGGGTTCCGGTATATAGCTGGGTGAGCGTCAGAGAGGACTCTGCCACCCCCGCGGGCACGGTTGAAAGGGGAGGGTTCCGGTATATAGCTGGGTGGGCGTCAGAGAGGACTCTGCCACCCCCGCAGGCACGGTGGAAAGGGCAGGCTCCGGTTAATAGCTTAACACCTCCCCCACAGCCACGGTGTCCCCTGATGGTAACTTGTTGGTTGGACAGTTGCAGGCTTTGAGACGGGGCCCTTTGAGACTGACTCACTCGGCTGCCAGACCTGCAGGAGCCCGAGTGGTGAGCTGGGTTCTCCACCCCACAAGGAGGAGATGATGAAACTATGGAGCCGTCACTCTGAGAGTTGAGTCCCTGCCTGACGTGTTCAGAGTGCACCAGAGTTGTTGAAACCGGGTGGTGCTTGTGACAGTAACATAGCCAAGAGTATTTAATTTCTTTTCTTTTGAACTTTTTGTTTAGTGTTGGGGTATAGCCAGTTAATATTACGTTGTGACCGTTTCAGGTGAACAGCAAAGGGCCCCAGCCATACTTACACGTGTATCGACTCCCCGCAGCCTCTCTCCCGTCCAGGCTGCCGTGTAACGCTGAGCAGAGTTCCCTGTGCTCTACACTAGGTCCTTGTTGGTCATCCAGTTCACATATAGCAATGTGTGCATGTCCATCCCAAATGCCATACCTGTCCCTTCCTCCATCCTTACTCCCCTGGCAACCGTAAGTTCGTTTTATAAGTCTGTGAGTCTCAAGGGTATTTAATTTTCTAAAAACACTCATAAGAAAACTTCTTAAAGCAAACTCTGCTTACAGCTAATACTTTACATTTATCCAGCGATCGCCTCTGCCCCTGAAGAACTTTGACTCCAGTAGGGGACGTGAGCAAAAGTGCGTGAGAAGGAGCTCCCGCCACCGTCATCTGCTGCCCAGTGAGTGAATGTGGGGCTTGAGTGAAACCCACGGAAAAGTCATAGACACTTCACTTCCGTCTCATTCATGAGCCACGTACCATTACGAACCATATAAGTTTGTACAACTTTTCTGTAGAATAAAGGTTATAAATAAAGTCGAGTGATATCAGTGAGTCCCGGCTCCAGAAAGGAGGAGGAGCGGTCTCCCCACAGGAGGGTGGTCAAGGTAAGTGCTCCTGCCACCTCCCACTGCCGCGCTGGGAGAAAGGGGCGCAGGCCCCGCAGAGCAGGGGGGTGGCGGGGAAGAGGGTGCCTGGGGAGGAGGGGGCTCCAGGGGCTGGGGTTCCTCTGAAAATTCTGGTGGGGGTCTCAACAAGTGGAAAGGGAAGACAATGGCCCTACTGCTAAGGGGTCAAAGTTAAATGCTCTGTAAGTATATTCTGTCCAACCCTGTTTGGTAAAGCCTTGCCTGCTATATAGGGTGTTGTTTTGGGCTGTGGGGTTTGTTTTGTTGAGTCAATCGGATTATCAAGAGTTTTCCTTATTAGAAAGCAAAATGGCTCCCTCTGGAAACAGCAGACTTTAAGGCCAACTAGCGGGGCACAGAGTCGGTGAGGATCCAACTTCCTTTTAATATCAGAATTTTATATTACTGAGGGCTCAGTATTTTGAAAATGTTTCTGTCCACTGCGTCCTGTGAGCAGCACAGCCCCCAGTGAAAACACCCATTGAAAATATCCCTCTGTTCTCTTTTTTCAAGACGTTTTGTCGAGATTGTGCAGAAACCTGGGGTTTTGGTTGTGACTAGTATGTGGGGTTTTCCCTCTGCCTTGGAAAACTGGGATTTAACATTATTACACTGAGTTCCTGCTTGGTCCCTCCTGCAGTGTCACCTGAACACCTGGAGGTGTCTTCCAGGTCTGAGGGGGGTAACCGCTGGGGTGGGCATGTGTGGCTTTTGCCTGATGACAAGGGGAACTGACAGATGGTACCTACGTGGGCGTGTGTGTGTGTGTGTCTGACACCACTTCAGGAAATGAGGTCAGGGTTCATGAGAATAAAGGGCTTTTTTTGTTGTTGTTAATGGAAAGTTTGCCTGCAAACTGTCATAAACCCTCAAATCACATGGTGTGTGGAAGGAGCTCTGAGGCCTGCGTCCTCTTTCGCTCCGGGTGTGAGAAGCTGGCCTGGTCTTGAGTTGCTGAGTGTCCGCCCTCGACTCTGACCGGCCCGGTCATGTGGTCAGCAGGTCCCCCTGGGACTGTGGTTCAGTTCCCCACCCCCCAGAAAGTGTGGGACGTGGAAGGACATCCGTGCAGGTGGGAGGGTAACGATGGAGCCTGCGTGCCCAGGACTAGGTCCCAAGTGGCAGCCTCTGCGGGTGGGTGGGCACCACCAGGTCTGGGCAGGAGCGGGGAGGGGGGCCTCGGGGAGGTGCAGGGGGTGTGATGGCCCGCCAGAGGTCCCAGAGAAGTAATTTTTGTCATCAGCTGGGTGTTCTGGAACTAGAAGGGCCAAAAGCCCCTTTTTTCTGCTTTGATGGGGAAGAGGGCGTTTTTGCAGCAGGACCTGGCGACCTTCCCTCCGGTGGATGGAACAAAGCCCTGTTCCTGCTTTAGAACCAGTGCCAAGTGAAACCGCCTGTGGCTGCTGGCTGGAGGCCAGGTAGAGGGGGGGTGGTGAAGGCAGTGGCCAGGAGAGCAGAGGGGAGGAATTGTCCGGGAGGCCTGCAGGCCAGGGTGGGGCCGCCTCTCCGCCTTCCTCAGCAGACCCTCCCTTTCCTCTCTGGTCTGCCAGCCTTGCCTTCTGGAGGTTGCAGAGTGGACAGTTCGTCACTAGCTGAGGTGACAATTCCTCACTCCTGGGAGCTGGTCTTATTGCAGGGCCACCACCTGGGGTGGGGGTGGAAAATGTGTTTGAGAGGACATGGAAAAAAATCCTTCTAGAAGCTTGTCCTGACCAAAGAGAACTCCCAGTAGAATATCAGTGTTCAGACCTCAAAATCATCCCTACAACGTAGGGATCACTTGGGAGTTTACCAGGAACTTATACACACATGCTCGGGCCTGCTGGAGCTCACGCTGACCTCTGACCTCCCGTTTGAACTCTCTTTGGTCATCTCTCCCATCACCCTTCTTTCCCTGGAGTGTTAACAAGGAGCAGCCGGGTGTTGCTGGAAATGTTAGCACCTCTGCCTTAACCCCCTGCTGCCCTCTGGATTTAATGCCGAGAGGCTTGTGAGGGTGGCAGTGAGGAGGAGAGCTTTGGGTGGTTTGCTTCCCACTGTCAGGAGACAGCATCCTCACCTTCCATCTCTCCCCCTTGTGTTCTGTGTGGTTCACTGGTTCTGTTTGTTCTCATTCGATCGTGAAGTCCATTTGAGCACCCTCCCAATTAATGGCCCAAATACGAGCACCTTCCCAATTAGTGGCCCAGCTTAATTGCTGAGGAAGCCGTATCTGCTCCAGTGGAGCTCGTAAGCCCACGGGAAAGACAAACATGCAACAATACATGTTTTGTCTTCTTCGTCTTGAGGCCCTCTCACTCCTGAGCTGCCGCACAGGGTGGAGGTGGCCTGGGTTCGCCCAGAAGGTCCCGAGGAAAGTTACTCTGCGATGCATGGTTCTTCATTCCCTCCTCTTATCCGTAGACGAGGTAATGAAGGAGACTTGGCAGGGATGGGTGTTGGGGAGGCTCTGAACCTCTACCCCAACTCATCAGTTCTGTGACCCAAGGAGACCACTCAGTCAGTGTCTGTATCCCCATCACCAAGCAGGAAAGTACTAGAATGGCTGAAGTCCTCACCTTGCTTGTGAGCATCAGATGAGTTTAATGTGAAAGCACTTCAAGGGGCACAGAGCCTTTTGACATTTTGAACAGCCTGGTTTATGAGAGCGTGGCTCAGGTTCCGCTTCCGTCTGCGTCGGCTCTGTGCTTCCAGGCCTGTCTCCGCTCTGCCCGCTCTGACACGCGTCCCCTCGTCCGTGTCCTGGCTGCAGGTGTCTTTTCCTGCCTCTGAGCTTCCGTAGTCTTTCACGCGTGGTTGGTCAGAAGTCTTTGGTTAGGTCTCGAACTTAGATTCTGCTCCACGTGGTTTCTCTCTAAAAAGCCGGCTTCTTGCTTGCAAAAGGGCTGTGTCCCCTTCTGCACACATATGCTTCACCTAGTGGAGTTCCTCACGGGTGTTTTCTCCCTGAGACCACGCTGTGTCCCCTCCCCCGAGTCCCCAGCAGCAGCAGGGCGTGCTGCTGTCCTTGTGGTTGGGAACAGTCTCCCCACTGCAGGGCTGCATCCTCCCATGTCTGTGATCCAGCTCAAGCACCCCCTCCTCCAGGAAGCCCTCCTGGCTCTCTGCCCCTTGGCTTCTGCCCCAGGCTTGTTTCCTTCCATGGTACCCTGTGCCCTTTTCAGCACATTTAATACATTGATTTATTATAACCTGTGTGTATCCCACACTTAGCTTCCCTACTGGCTCAGTTGGTCTGCAATACAGGAGACTGCCTGCAGGAGACCCGGATTCAATCCCTGCGTCAGGAAGATCCCCTGGAGGTGGAAATGGCACCATACTCCAGTATTCTTGCCTGGAGAATCCCACGGACAGAGGAGCCTGCTGGGCTACAGTCTATGGGGTTGCAAGAGTCGGACAGGACTGAGCGGCTAAACCACCACCACATATCCCACACTAGCCCGTGAGCCCCTGGAGGGTACAGATTGTGTCTTTTCTTTTCCTTTGGTGCCAAGCACCTCTCAGCCTGCCTGGCCTTCCCCTGAGTGACCAGGTGAATACATGAATGCCTGGCTCCTCTGGTGACAAGTGACAGAATCTTGGTTCTGGAGCTAGCTCACTTAAGGGGCCTTGATTACAAGGCACAGGGGTGAGGCCCAGAACCTGCTGGAGTGGGGCAGGGACCTGGGACGGGACTCCAGCACACACTGGCTATGTGTGTGCTCACTTCTCTCTCCGCAGTTGAGATTACTCTGGTGGAAGATGCCTCCCCCCGCGGTCCTAAGTGTGTGGTACCGTCCAGCCTTGGAGACAGGATCTTGGCCCCAATTCATAAATCCCTGGGAAAGGGCCTGTCTCTGTCTTGGGTCTGGTGCTGGCTGTGGATCAATCCTTCGTCACCATGGAGACAGACTCATAGCCACCAGGAGCCTCGGGTGTCCATGGCAGTGCAGGGGTTGTGAGTGAGGGACGCTGCCCGGGGCCACTGTGACAGGGAGACGCTCCTTGGCAAGTCTGCTGACCAGGCTGTGTGCCCTGCAGAGGTGCCAGGAGTGTACAGGCACCTTCCACTGTGAGCTGAGTCTGAGCAGTCTTCCTTCACTGCTTACTGCTGGGTTCTGCCAACCAGTCTGAGGGTGGCATAGTCAGCCCTCCCAGATGAGGTGGGCAGATTGGTAATAACCCCACAGGCAGCTTTGGGAAATAACGTCTGGCATGGCCAGGTGTTTCCTTGGGAACATCTCCTATCAAGTCTAATTCTGGTGGTCTACAGGAAGTCGGCTTTGCCTGCCTCCTTCCCCTGCCCCTGAGTCCGGTTGGGGTGGGTGGTGAGAGTGGCTGGCAACAACTGTGTTTATTGGCCTCTGATTGCTCAGGAGGAGGTATGTGGTGGTTTAGAGCATCTAGCATCTGGGTCTCTCGACCCAGATGGGCTCTGGCCAGACCTGGTGGCCCTTGGATGAACCTAATAAAGTCAGAGTTGGTGGCTGCTAAGGCCGACTGACTTCAGGATCAGGGTGGAGGGGGGTGGGTCGTGCTTAGACTTGAAGAATGCCAGCTGGAGGAAAGCCTGCCGGTCATCCGGTCGACTCCCATCCCTGATACGCAGATAAGAAAAGTGAGGTTCTGGGTGGTGACGGGG
>NW_011494846.1:553127-555479 GCF_000754665.1 Bison bison bison | reverse complement strand
CCGAGCAGCCTTTAGAAAGAAAGATCCCAGGCATCCGGGCTCCATCTCTGTCTAGAGTGTGCTTCATTGATGCAAGCTTCTCCCTCCTCCTACACACTGCCCCTGCCTGTCCTCTTAACACCCCTTCGGTGCCTTCCGGGTGGGCACCACGGGGCAGTCTCCTCCCGTGCAGCATGATAGTGACAGCAGCCACCTTACAAAACTGTTCAGAGCAGTAAGTGCAGAAGGACGCACAGGCCCTCGCCTAGTGTCTGCACAGTAAGTGCTTACTAAATGATAGGCGTTACTGCGTCATGAGCATTCATAGTTAAAACGTGAGCTCTCGTTGGAGCGAGGTGACACTGTGACTTACAGTCTCACTAAACACTCAGCATCTTAGAGGTGATGCTTCCTGGGAAATGTTCTAGGAGATCAGAGGGCCCGTTGCAAGATCTTTAAGTCATACGTTTGAATGTGGCTTCTTAAACGTGCACGGGAACCCCCTGGGGCCCCTGTTAAAATCCCGATTCTGCTTTAGTAGCTCCGGGGTGGGGCTTGGGTCATGTGTTTCTAATATACTCCATGATGATACCAGTCCTTGGGGACCAGAGCTTGAGTAGTAAGGACCCCAGGGAGTGTAGATTTCAGGTTGCAGCTAGTCCGAGGCCTAACCCTGCTCGCTGAAGAAAGAAGCCACAGGCATGCTACCTGCCTGTGCCATTTCATCATTTTAGTCTGACTTCATTTCTAGGTGATGGGGATATTGCTAAAAGTTTATAAAGCACACGATCAAAATCTCAATATAATTCATCAAAATCTGAATTTCAGTACTGAGATGCAGATTTCCTCTGTGAATAGTTCCCTCTCCTTGCTGGGTCAGAAGTGATTTCACTCTAACCTTACCACAAATCAGTACCAAGAATAGCTCTGTGGCAGCCAACCAACCATATCCATCCTCCCCCTCCTTACTAACCAAACCTTAATTTCATTTGAGGCAGGAGTATATTAATAACACTTCATTTCCCAGTCTCTTGGGCAGAGAGGAATGCACAATAAGATAGAAGACAAAGTAATTAGTTAGGACTTACATAAAAGGTTTTTATTTAAGGCAGATTTAAAAGGTAACCTGTCTCAGCTGGCAGGTTACCTTTTCTTTTACTTCTGCCTGGAATACATAAATAATGACTGGCACTCCAGCAGCTATCTTGGAACATGAGGCAACCTCAAGGATGGAAGTCACAAGGTAAGGATGATGGTGCAAAAAAAATAGAGCTGTGCCACAAGCTCTTTCCTGTTTTACTCCAGACTTCTTTTATGTTAAAAACCAACCAAAAAAAAAAAAAAACCCAGTTGTTTCAATGACTATTTGGCAGGTTTCTTATTGTGTGAAGGCTGCTGAACCCAATGTTAACTGACTCCACCAGAGCAGGTGCAGTTTAGCAGAGCAGTGCTGAGTTGTTTCAGTCATGTTCAACCCTTTGCGACCCCATGGACTGTAGCCCACCAGGCTCCTCTGTCCATGGGTATTCTCCAGGCAAGAATACTGGAGTGGGTTGCCATGCTCTCCTCTAGGGAATCTTCCTGACCCAGAGATCAAGCCCACGTCTCTTATGTCTCCTGCATTGGCAGGCAGGTTTCTTTACCACTAGCGCCACCTGGGAAGTCCTTCGCAGGGCAGACATGCGTTTAAATCTGTCTACAGCTGTCATCCTGAGCACCCTTCGTGGGATTCCCTAGTCATGTAGAGGCAAGGGAACTGGATTGAGGGTTAGAAACCCGGGGTGCTCAGCTCAGCTTTGCCATTTCCTAGTGGTTTGACCCTGTTCCTTCAACCTCAGTCCCCACACCTATAAAATGGAATGATGGATTAGAGAGTCCAATTTAGTGCGAGGTGTGGAACACATTCTGCTGGTGTTGGGGTAGAATGGGGCTCAAGGATGATGGGGAGGTTGCAAAGATGCTGGTGTGAGCAGCAAGGGGCCGTGGGGGGTGAAGCTTGGAGACAGGCACTGATGCCCGTCTCAGTGCTCCCATTAGAGGTGCTCCGAGGGTAGCAGAGCACCGCGGCTGCTTCTGGAACCAGAAGGGCTTGGACTCAGGGCTCGAGCAGCATCAGCGAGAGTCTGATTTTGTTCACAGGAAGGGTGACAGCAGAAGTAGCTTTCAGCTGGGCCTTGAGAAGCCTGCCTCAGTCTTCCTTTGCCAGCTCGTGATCTCTGAGCTGAGGCCTGCGAGGTGGCCCGGCATCATCTCTGTGCCCCCACTGCTTTGCAGTTGAAACCCAGATGACTGCACCCCAGCTCCTAGCTTGGAGCAGCTGGATGGGCTGGGGGGTCAGCGGTCAGTGTGCGTTGTCTCTCCTGGTGCCTGGAA
>NW_011494846.1:552770-553027 GCF_000754665.1 Bison bison bison | reverse complement strand
CCTGCATGGAGGTGTTCCCAGCCACAGCACAGCTGTCCACTCCGCTTTCATCCGAATCGGAGCCCCTCTTTGCTGTGGATTTCTCTCAACCATCTTCCAGACCTGAAGCCGGCGCTCTGTCTTCCCCATCCCGGTTCCCTAGTTCAGCACCTGCTCCGTATCCACTCAGTGGGGCCAGCTGGTCCCGGGAGGGCACAGACCAGGTCCTGACAGTGAACAGAAACTATCGAGAGGCATCTTTTCTCCCAGCGCGGAGA
>NW_011494846.1:548258-552670 GCF_000754665.1 Bison bison bison | reverse complement strand
CAGAGGCGCAAATAGCAGTGCTCGGGGGGAACCTCTCACTTCTGGGTCCTGGGGGCAGGGGGGTCCACTCCTCTGACCAGCTGCTGCTGCTGCTGCTAAGTCGCTTCAGTCGTGGCCGACTCTGTGCGACCCCAGAGACGGCAGCCCACCAGGCTCCCCCGTCCCTGGGATTCTCCAGGCAAGAACACTGCAGTAGGTTGCCATTTCCTTCTCCAATGCATGAAAGTGAAGAGTGAAAGTGAAGTCGCTCAGTCATGTCCAACTCTTCGAGACCCCATGGACTTCAGCCTACCAGGCTCCTCCATCCATGGGATTCTCCAGGCAAGAACACTGCAGTAGGTTGCCATTTCCTTCTCCAGTGCATGAAAAGCGAAAGTGAAGTCGCTCAGTCGTATCTGACTCTTAGCGACCCCAAGCACTGTAGCCTACTAGGCTCCTCCGTCCATGGGATTTTCCAGGCAAGAGTACTGGAGTGGGGTGCCATGGTCTGAAATGCCTGCATTTCCTCACTGTGGCCTGTTCTAGATTTTTTAATTTGATATGATTGAAATAAGGTCTGTCTGGGCGGATATGGTACTCATGGTTAAGTTCCCTTGATCTGGGATGAGAACGGTAACCAGCACAGTATGTACTTAAAATCCCCTGCTCCTTTGTAAAACAATGTAATTGTAACTAAAGTTTTTAAGGGGACAGGGCTGTGTGCATGTGGGGATAGAAGGCAAGCAGGACAGGAAGGTATGGGACTCATGGCCAGTGTCCCCCACCCTAGCCCCAAGTCCCTTCTTCGGAAGCAGCTCAGACGTGAGTGTGGTGTTGCATGTATTTTCTGATGAAAGGGACACCACGGGGGTGTGTCCTGCCTGGCGTGGGGCTGTGATAGCCAGGTTTGGAGGAGAGAACTGAGGAAGACCCAAGACATTTAACCTGTGATGAGGGGCTTTTTCCTCTGTTGCCCTGGCTGGGAGGGTCTGGAGCAGAGAGGTGAGGCGGGAGCTGGTGGAGGTGACAGGAAGCATGTAAATGCTGGCTTGAAACAGTGTCCCTGCCACCCAGCATCAAGGCAGCACATAGTGTGTGAACAAGGCCAGCCCCCAAGGCCTTTTTATCCTTTTTGTGTTGTGTGGGGAGTTTCTGAGATAATTAGTTCATGTGTAAAACACTTTTATTTGTGAAGAGATGGGCTTGCCCTCTCCTGGGTGGAGACGGCTGAATCACAGGCCCTGTAAGGATGTACCCTCTTGGGGACCTGTGAGATGCCTGCTGGACAAGGTGTCAGTGACGACCATCCTGCTCCAGGCTGGTAGTATAAACAAACAGAAGGGAGTTTTCTCCCTCCCTTCCCTCATTTGGTCTTTGCTGTTTTTTTTTAATTTAACAACAACAGCAATGACATGGTATCACCATGTGGGAAACAACCTCTGAGATCATGAGATGCAAAGTCTATTTGGAGAAAAGCAACGGGCGTGTGGAAGTCCAGCTCAGAGCAGCACGCGTCTTAGCTGGTTGTCACAGCCTGGGAGGAGAGTCGGTAAAATTCTGCTTTTGGAGTTTACTCTCCCTTTGTCTGCAAACGGGATTCAGGAGTTTGGCGTTAACCTGCGGTGTTGCCCCACGAATGGATGATCATGGCTTCCTATTATGAAATGAGAGCATTTTTTGATCAGTGGCACATAAAGAGCTGAACCGTTTTCTTTAAAATCAAGACTGGCACACAGGAGAGGGCCTGGCTGCCCACCCATGAGTGATTTAAGGGTCCGACGTGTTCCTCGGTGGAGCAGGCGGCACGCTGACCTTGTCCTGCCTTCGCCGCAGCTCGAGGTGGACCCGTGCTGTGCAGGGGCCAGGGCCTCGTTCGATGTTAATTCCCTTGCAGGAAGTCATAAACACTGGCTGACTGTCTCACCGGGGGAGGTCCCCACTGGTGGGCACACAGGCAGTGCACAGCAGCAGGGAGGGAGGGGCCGCGTTAAGGAAACAGTGTCTCCATACCTGGCGGCTGGGAGGCAGTTGCATATCTTTCCTGGTCTGTGATGTCACCTGTGTCAGGGAACTGGGGTGATCGGACGGAAGCTGAGGAAGTGTGAACTCAGCAAAGTGGAGGTGAAGCAGTGTGTGCATTGGCCCAGCGGGGAGGGCGAGTGATGCTTTCGAGTCAAACACACTCGGCTTTGGAAGCCGCGAGGCATCGTGAGGATTAAATAAAACCGTATGTGAACAGGGAGCTGAGCTCGGTGCTCTGTGATGACCTAGAGGGGAGGGATGGGGGTGGGAGGGAGGGGATATACATGTACCTATGGCTGATCTACGCTGTCGTACAGCAGAAACTAACACAAGTTGTAAAGGAGTTATATCCCAATAAGATAATAACACACAAAATTGTGCATGAAAATTGTGCAGTGTGATGGAGCCAGAGGTGTAGTGAGTATATCTGGGAGCTGCGGGAGACGGTGGCAATCAGGAATCAACCGCCCAGACAGTTGGAAACGAGGTACCACAGGGCACAACTCGTGGTGCACACAGCTTGTTGTTCTGTTGGTGGTGGTTATGCCTGAGTCGTCTGGCTCCTCGTTATGGTTCTGCAGTCACCAAAATGAGACCTCTCTTGGACTTCATTCAGGGAAGCTTCAGTCCACATCAACACCTGCCTCAAAGGTGAGTCACACAACCCATGGGGGTCAGCTCCCAGACCCCTAAACAGAAGAACTGGCCACGCTGACTTCAAGGATGGTGGGCTGGAGATCAGGACTTTATTGCTAAGACAGCAGACCCCTGCAGATGTCAGACAGGAGAGTGGTGCCCAGAAGCTCGTGTTTGGCCAGGGGGCTGGCATCAGGACTGCAGACCGTGGCTGTGCACGCCCCGGCAGGTGAGGCCCTTAATCACAGAGCAGTGGAATAGCTTCTGGAACTAGTCAGCAGGTGTTCACGGTCCGCTGGAAGGTAATGCCATTCACTGAGAAAGGAAGGACGATAGGAGGAAGTGGCCTGGGGCAGGGAGGGGTGGGGTTTAGAAAGCAGGAAAACAGGAGCCTGGGACAAACGGAGTTAGAGGTGTTCTGAGACAGATGCCAAAAACAAGACCGGGAGCTGACTGTGGCTCAGATCATGAACCCCTTATTACCAAATTCAGACTTAAATTGAAGAAAGTAGGGAAAACCACTAGACCATTCAGGTATGACCTAAATCAAATCCCTTATGATTATACAGTGGAAGTGACAAATAGATTTAAGGGCCTAGATCTGATAGATAGACTGCCTGATGAACTATGGAATGAGGTTCATGACATTGTACAGGAGACAGGGATCAAGACCATCCCCATGGAAAAGAAATGCAAAAAAGCAAAATAGCTGTCTGGGGAGGCCTTACAAATAGCTGTGAAAAGAAGAGAAGCAAAAAGCAGAGGAGAAAAGGAAAGATATAAGCATCTGAATGCAGAGTTCCAAAGAATAGCAAGAAGAGATAAGAAAGCCTTCCTCAGCGATCAATGCAAAGAAATAGAGGAAAACAACAGAATGGGAAAGACTAGAGATCTCCTCAAGAAAATTAGGGATACCAAGGGAACATTTCATGCAAAGATGGGCTCAATAAAGGACAGAAATGGTATGGACCTAACAGAAGCAGAAGATATTAAGAAGAGGTGGCAAGAATACACAGAAGAACTGTACAAAAAAGATCTTCACGACCCAGATCATCACGATGGTGTGATCACTGACCTAGAGCCAGACATCCTGGAATGGAAAGTCAAGTGGGCCTTAGAAAGCATCACTATGAACAAAGCTAGTGGAGGTGATGGAATTCCAGTGGAGCTATTTCAAATCCTGAAAGATGATGCTGTGAAAGTGCTGCACTCAATATGCCAACAAATTTGGAAAACTCAGCAGTGGCCACAGGACTGGAAAAGGTCAGTTTTCATTCCAATCCCAAAGAAAGGCAATGCCAAAGAATGCTCAAACTACCACACAATTGCACTCATCTCACATGCTGGTAAAGTAGTGCTCAAAATTCTCCAAGCCAGGCTTCAGCAATACATGAACCGTGAACTTCCAGATGTTCAAGCTGGTTTTAGAAAAGGCAGAGGAACCAGAGATCAAGTTGCCAACATCTGTTGGATCATGGAAAAAGCAAGAGAGTTCCAGAAAAACATCTATTTCTGCTTTATTGACTATGCCAAAGCCTTTGACTGTGTAATCACAATAAACCGTGGAAAATTCTGAAAGAGATGGGAATACCAGACCACCTGACCTGCCTCTTGAGAAATCTGTATGCAGGTCAGGAAGCAACAGTTAGAACTGGACATGGAACAACAGACTGGTTCCAAATAGGAAAAGGAGTACGTCAAGGCTGTATATTGTCACCCTGCTTATTTAACTTATATGCAGAGTACATCATGAGAAATGCTGGACTGGAAGAAAC
>NW_011494846.1:540503-548158 GCF_000754665.1 Bison bison bison | reverse complement strand
CCCGTCTAGTCAAGGCTATGGTTTTTCCTGTGGTCATGTATGGCTGTGAGAGTTGGACTGTGAAGAAGGCTGAGCGCTGAAGAATTGATGCTTTTGAACTGTGGTGTTGGAGAAGACTCTTGAGAATCCCTTGGACTGCAAGGAGATCCAACCAGTCCATTCTGAAGGAGATCAGACCTGGGTGTTCTTTGGAAGGAATGATGCTAAAGCTGAAACTCCAGTACTTTGGCCACTTCATGCGAAGAGTTGACTCATTGGAAAAGACCCTGATGCTGGGAGGGATTGGGGGCAGGAGGAGAAGGGGACGGCAGAGGATGAGATGGCTGGATGGCATCACTGACTCGATGGACGTGAGTTTGAGTGAACTCCGGGAGTTAGTGATGGACAGGGAGGCCTGGTGTGCTGCGATTCATGGGGTCGAAAAGAGTCGGACACGACTGAGCGACTGATCTGAACTGAGACAGATGCAGGCAGTGAAGTCACTCGGTTGTGTCCAACTCTCTGCGACTCCATGGAGTATACAGTCCATGGAATTCTCCAGGCCAGAATACTGGAGTGGGGTAGCCTTTCCCTTCTCCAGGGGATCTTCCCAACTTGCAGGTGGATTCTTTACCAGCTGAGCCACAAGGGAAGCCCCATGTCAAGCACTAGAGCTAGCATTTAAAGTTTTTTGGTGCTCTGTGCCAAGTTGCTTCAGTCCTGTCTGACTCTGGGCAGCCCTATGGACTATAGCCTGCCAGGCCCCTCTGTCCACGGCATTCTCCAGGCGAGTATACTGGAGTAGGTTGCTCTGCCCTCCTCCGGGGGGCCCTCCTGATCCAGAAATCGAACCTGGGCCTTTTACATCTACCTGCCTTGGCAGACACGTCTACCAGTTTCTTTACCACTGGCATCCCCTGGGAAGCCCCTTGAAGTTTTTTTATGGAGAATCAATTCATTGGAAGATTATATAAGATGAAAAAATTAAGAAACTGTTCACATAAGAAGGCTCACTGGAAAAGTAGAATGTAAGTGTAAGCACGTTGGAATTAATAGTTTTGAAAAACAGAGATGGTAGAACTTGGTAGACAGTCAACCCCCCTGACTTCAGACTATACTACAAAGCTACAGCCATGAAGACAATGTGGTCTTGGAAACACATACAGACCAATGGAACAGGACAGAGAACCCAGAGATAAACCCATGCACCTGTGGGACCTTATTTTTGACAAAGGAGGCAAGAATATACACCAGGGCAGAGACACCTCTTCAATAAGTGGGCTGGGAAAACCAGACAGCTACGTGCAAAGGAATGAAATTAGATCATTCATAATGCCATACGAAAAGATAAACTCAAAATGGATTAAAGACCTAAATGTAAGACCAGAAACTATTAAACTCTTAGAAGAGAACACAGGCAGAACACTCAACGACATAAAGCAAGATCTTCTATGATCCACCTCCTAGAGTAATGGAAATAAAAACAAAAATAAACAAGTGGGACCTAATTAAAAGCTTTTGCACAGCAAAGGAAACTACAAACAAGGTGAAAAGATAGCCCTCAGAATGGGATAAAATAATAGCGAGGGAAACAGCTGACAAAGGATTAATTTCCAAATCATACAAGCAGCTTATACAACTCGATACCAGAAAAATAAACAACCCAATCAAAAAGTGGGAAAGGGACCTGAAGAGACATTTCTCTAGGGAAGACATACAGATGGCTAACAAGCACATGAAAAGATACTCAACATCACTTGTTATCAGAGAAATGCAAAGCAAAACTACAATGAGATACCACCTCACACCAGAAAGAATGCTGCTGCTGCTGCTGCTAAGTCGCTTCAGTCGTGTGCGACTCTCTCTGCAACCCCACAGACAGCCTCCTACCGGGCCCCTCTGTCCCTGGGATTCTCCAGGCAAGAACACTGGAGTGGGTTGCCATTTCCTTCTCCAATGCATGAAAACAGTGAAAGTGAAGTCGCTCAGTCGTGTCCAACTCTTAGCGACCCCATGGACTGCAGCCTACCAGGCTCCTCCATCCATGGGATTTTCCAGGCAAGAGTACTGGAGTGGGGTGCCATTGCCTTCTCCAGTAAGAACGGCCATCATCAAAAAGTCTACAAACAATGCTGCAGAGGGTGTGGAGAAAAGGGAACACTCTTGCATTGCTGGTGGGAATATAAACTGATACAGCCACTATGGAAGACGGTATGGAGATTGCTTAAAAAGCTAGGAATAGAACCACCATATGACCCAGCATTCCCACTCCTAGGCGTATACCCCGAGGAAATCAAACCTGAAAAGGACACATGTACCCCAGTGTTCACTGCAGCAGTATTTACAATAGCCAGGACATGGAAGCAACCTAGACGTCCATCAGCAGATGAACATATAAAGAAGCTGTGGTACATATATATGATGGAATACTAGTCAGCCATAAAAAGGAACACATTTGAATCTGTTCTAATGAGGTGGACGAAACTAGAGCCCATTATAAAGAGTGAAGTAAGTCAGAAAGAGAAATATAAATACCGTATGCTGCTAAGTCGCTTCAGTTGTGTCCGACTCTGTGCGACCCCATAGACGGCAGCCCACCAGGCTCCGCTGTCCCTGGGATTCTCCAGGCAAGAACACTGCAGTGGGTTGCCATTTCCTTCTCCAGTGCATGAAAGTGAAAAGTGAAAGTGAAGTTGCTCAGTCGTGTCCGACTCTGAGCGACCCCATGGACTGCAGCCTACCAGGCTCCTCCATCCATGGGATTTTCCAGGCAAGAATACTGGAGTGGGGTACCATTGCCTTCTCCGAAATATCGTATACTGACACATATATATGGAATCTGAGAGATGGCACTGATGAATTTATTTTCAGGGCAGCAATGGAGAAACAGACATAGAGAGCAGACCTATGGACAAGGTGGGAGGAGAGGAGGGAGATGGGGAGATGTATGGAGAGAGTAATATAGAAATTTACAATACCATGTGTGAAACAGGTAAGCAATGGGAATTTGCTGTATGACTCAGGGAACTCAAACAGGGGCTCTGTGACAGGTGGGGTGGGGAGGGAGATGGGAAGGAGGGGACATGGGTGTACCTGTGGCTGATTCTTGTTGATGTATGACAGAAAACCACAAAATTCTGTAAAGCAATTATCCTTCAATTAAAATCTGATGGGAAACTACAGATAATTGTTTTTTGGTAGGTTTGCTTAGTGTTAGAAATTTTACATTATTTTGTAAGGAAGTCATAAACCACAGTTGCTAAATATAAAATCGTTTGAACTTTAAAATCTAAAGACTTTTTCTTTTTATAGTCAAGAGACTCATGTCTTTGAAGATTGATTAACTTTTGGTACCTCGCAACCTCCCAGTGGCTCCTCTTCCCTCTCCCCACTGGTAACTGCTGCTGCTACTTCACTTTAGTCGTGTCCGACTCTGTGTGATCCCAGAGATGGCAGCCCACCTAGTGTGCTAACTCACTTCCGTTAGCCTGTTCTCTACATCTGAGCCTGTTTGTGTTTTGTTATATATATATATATTTAAGATTTTACATTAAGTCATAACATATATTTGTCTCTTATTTCATGTTACCTTTTGGGTCCATCCATCCATGTTGTTACAAATGGCAAAACTTCACTCTTTTTTACGGCTAATAGACTGAGGAGCCTGGTGGGCTGCAGTCCATGGGGTCGCTAAGGGTCAGACACGACTGAGCGACTTCACTTTCGCTTTTCACTTTCATGCATTGGAGAAGGAAATGGCAACCCACTCCAGTGTTCTTGCCTGGAGAATCCCAGGGATGGGGGAGCCTTGTGGGCTGCCATCTATGGGGTCGCACAGAGTCAGACACGACTGAAGCGACTTAGCAGCAGCAGCAGTAGTCTATTATATATGTATACATATATAATATAAATATACATGTGTGTATATAAATATACACACAGGTATGTATAACATACACATACATACATATTTACATATCATCTTTACCCATTCATCTATTGATGGATATTTACATCGCTTCCATATCTTTGCTCTTGTTAATGATGCTGCTGTGAACATTGATTGGGGTACATGGATCTTTTCAAATTAGCATTTTCATTTTCTTCATATAATTATTTCATATAATTTCATATATGATAATTTCAATTTTATATGATATCAATTATTATTCCATTTCAATCATAGAATAATTCCATTTCAATCATATAATAATTTCAATTATTTCATATAATTCCCTACCTGGGAGTGGAATTGCTGTATCATATGGTAGTTACATTTTAAATTTTTTGAAGAACCTCCACACCACAACACAAAGTTATGGCATTTTTCCACAGTGGCTGCTGCTGCTGCTAAGTTGCTTCAGTTGTGTCCGACTCTGTGCGACCCCATAGACAGCAGCCCACCAGGCTCCCCTGTCCCTGGGATTCTCCAGGCAAGAACACCAGAGTCGGTACACCAATTTAAATTTCCACCAACCATGGACTAGGGTTCCCTTTCCTCTACATGCTTGCCAACATTTGTTATTTGTGGCCTTTTTGATGATAGCCATTCTGACGTGTGTGAGGGGATATTTCATTGTGTTTTTTATTTGCATTTCTCTGAGGATTAGCAATGCTGAGCATCTTTTCTTGTGCCTGTTGGGCATTTGTATGTCTTATTTAGAAAAATGCCTATTCAGCTTGTTTGCTCATCTTTTAATCAGGTGGTTTCATTGATACTGAGCCGTATGGACTGTGTACATATTTTGGATATTAACCCTGTACCAGTCATATCGTTTGCAAATACCCTCTCCCACTCCTTGCTTAGGTTGCCTTTTGCTTTGTCAGCGGTTTCCTTTGTTGTGTGAAAGCTTTTAAGCTTAATTGGGTCCCAGTGCTTTCTGTTTGGTTTTGTTTCCTTTGCCTTAGGAGATAGATCCAAAAAATAATGCCCATTTTATATTAAAGAGTGTCGTGCCTATGCTTTCTTCTAGTTTTATGGTTTCTGGTCTTACATTTAGGTTTTTTAATCGATTTTGAGTTTATCTTTGGAGGTAGTGTGAGAAAATGTTTTCATTTCATTCTTTTACATGTGGCCATCCTGTTTTCCCGGCACCATTTACTGAAAGGACTGTCTTTTCCCTGCTGTATATTCTTGCCTCTTTTGTCAGAGATTGACCATAACGCACGGGTTTATTTCTGGGCTGTCTTTTCTGTGTCTGTTTTTGCATCAGTCCCATGCCGTTTGGATTACTGTAGCTTCGTAGTATATCCTGAGATCAGGGAGTGTGGTACCTCGAGCTCTGTTGTTCTTTCTCAAGGTTTCTTGGATTATTCAGGCTCTTTAATATTTCCATTCAAATTTCAGATTTTTTTCCAGTTCTGTGAAAACTGTCTTTGGTATTTTGATAATGATTGTATTTGATCTGTAGATTACCTTGGGTACTTTGATTATTTTAACAATGTACTTGCAGTCCATGAACACAGTATAATCTTTCCATCTGTTTGTGTCTTCAGTTTCTTTTTTCAGTGTTTTATGATTTTCCAAGTACATGTGTTTTACTTCCTTAGATCGGTTTGTTACTAGGTATTTTATTCCTTTTGATGCAATGGTAGATCGGATTGTTGTCTCAATTTCTCTTTGATAGTTTGTTGTTAGTGTATATAAATTCAGAAGATTTCTGTATATTGTACCCTGTAGCTTTATTGAATTCATTGATGAGTTGTAGTCATTTTTTTTTTTTTTGGTGGCATCTTTAGGATTTTCTAGGTATAGTGTCCTATCATCTGTAAAAGTTTTACTGCTTCCTTTCCAATTTGGATTTCTTTAATCTTTATTGTCTGATTGCTTGGGTAGGACTTTCAATACTATGTTGAATAAAAATAGTCAGAGTGGGCATTCTTGTCTTGTTCCTGATCTTAGAGGAAATGCTTTCAGCTTTGGACTGTTGAGTATGATGTCAGCTGTGGATTTGTCATGTATATCCTTTATTATGTTGACGGAGAAGGCGATGGCACCCCACTCCAGTACTCTTGCCTGGAAAATCCCATGGATGGAGGAGCCTGGTAGGCTGCAGTCCATGGGGTCGCAAAGAGTTGGACACAACTGAGCGACTTCCCTTTCACTTTTCACTTTCTTGCATTGGAGAAGGAAATGGCAACCCACTCCAGTGTTCTTGCCTGGAGAATCCCAGGGGCGGGGGAGCCTGGTGGGCTGCCGTCTATGGGGTCACACAGAGTCGGACACGACTGAAGTGACTTAGCCCCTAGCCACGTTCCCTTTATACACACTTTGAGAGTTTTTTAATAATAAGTGAATGATGCAGAAGTAAATGGTGAATTTTATGCATCTATTGAGATCATATGATTTTTATTCAGTTTCTTGATCTTAGAATGAACAGTTTCCTGGTTGATTATAGGATCATCTATTGAGGTGATGATGTGATTTTTATTGAGTTTTCTAATTGATTTTAGGATGTTGAACCATTCCTGCATTCTTGGGATTCTTGCAAATCCCACTTGATCATGATGTATGATCCTTTTAATGTGTTACTGAATTCAGTTTGCTAATATTTTGTTGAGGATTTTTTGCATCTGTGTTCATCAGTGTTATTGGCCTGTACTTTTCTTTTTTGTGTGTGATATTTCTGGCTTTCATATTGGGATGATGCTGGCCTAATAGAAAGTTCAGAAGCATTCTTTCCTCTGCAATATTTTGGAAAATTTGAGAAGGATAGGTGTTAATTTTTCTCTAGATATTTGTAGAGTTATCTGGTCCTGGACTTTTGTTTACTTGGAGTTTATTACTCAATTTTATTTCTAATAATTGTTCTGTTCATATTTTCTATTTCTTGTTCATTATTAGAGTGCATATTTCTAGGGATTTGTCCATTTCTTCTAGTTATTTTATTGTCATGTAGTTGTTTGTAGTAATCTCTTAGGAGTATTTGCATTTTTGTCATATAGGTTGTAACTTCTCCTTTTTCATTTCCAATTGTAAAGTTTGGCTAAAGGTTTAGCCATTTTATCTTTCAAAGAACCAGCTGCTAGTTTCACTGGTCTTGTCTGTTGTAGTCGCTACTGATTTCTGCTCTGATCTTTGATTTTTTTTCCCTTCTACTAGCTTTGGGTTTTCTTTGTTCTTTTTCTGGTTCCTTTTGTGTAAGGCTAGGTTGTTTGAGATTTTTCTTTCTTGAGGTAGAGGTGCATCACTATAAACTTCCCTCTTATAACTGCTTTTGCTGTATCCCATAGCTTCTGGATTGCTATATTTATGTTGTGATTTGTCTTGGTAATTTTATTTGATTTTTTTCAGTGATCCACTGTTTAGTAGAACATTGTTTTAGACTCCACATATTTGTGGGGTTTTTTTTGCATTTTTTTCTTGTAGTTGATTTATTTCATAACATTACGGTCAGAAAAAATGCTTGATATGAATTTCATTTTTCTTAAATTTATTGAAACTTATTTTGTGGCCAAGCATGTCATCTATCCTGGAAAATGGTCCATGTGCATTTTAAAAGAATGTGGATTCTGCTGCCTTTGGATGGCATCTATAAAGTCTTACCTGTTTTAATGTGTCATTTAAGGTCAGTGTTTCCTTATTTTCTTCTAAAAAATTTTTATTGGAATATAATTGCTTTACAATGTTTTAGTTTCTGCTGTACAATGAAGTGAATCACTATATGTATACATGC
>NW_011494846.1:532885-540403 GCF_000754665.1 Bison bison bison | reverse complement strand
CACAGAACACCGAGCTGAACGTCCTCTCCTTTATAGCGGCTTCCACTGACACGTGGTAGTGTATATATGTCAATCCTAATCTCCCAGTTCCTCCCACTCTCCCTTTCCCCTCCTGTCCACGTTGTTCTCCGTGTCTGCGTTGGTATTCCTGCCTTGGAAATAGGCTCATCTGTACAGCTTTACTAGATTCCACATATATGCATTCATGTGCAATATTTGTTATTCTCTTTGACTTACCTCACTGTGTGACAGGCTCTGGTTCCATCTACATCTCTACAAATGACCATTTCATTTCTCTTAGTGGCTGAGTAATATTCCATTGTGCGTCTTGCCACATCTTCTTGATCCATTCCCCTGTGGTTGGACATTCAGGTTGTTTCCGTGTCCTGGCTACTGTAAACAGTGCGGCAGGGAGTATTGGGGTCCATGTGTCCTTTTGAATTACGGTTTCTCAGGGTATGTGCCCAGAAGTGGGATTGCGGGGTCATATGGTGGTACTGTTTTTGTGCCAGTACCATACTGTCGTGATTACTCTACCTTTGTAGTGTAGTTTGAAGTTGGGGGTGCCTGATTACTCCAGATTACTGTAGCTATTCAGGGTCTTTTGTGTTTCTGTGCAAATTGTAAACATTTTTGTTCTAATTCTGTGAAGAATGTCATTTGTAATTTGATAGGAATTGCATTGAATCTGTGGAGAAGACAATGGCACCCCACTCCAGTACTCTTGCCTGGAAAATCCCATGGGTGGAGGAGCCTGGTGGGCTGCAGTCCATGGGGGTGCTAAGAGTCGGACACGACTGAGCAACGTCACTTTCACTTTTCACTTCCATGCATTGGAGAAGGAAATGGCAGCCCACTCCACTGTTCTTGCCTGGAGAATCCCAGGGACGGGGAGCCTGGTGGGCTGCCGTCTGTGGGGTCACACAGAGTTGGACACGACTGAAGTGACTTAGCAGCATTGAATCTGTAGATTACCTTGGGTAGTATATTCATTTCCCCAATATTGATTCTTCCAATCCAAGAACATGGAATATTTCTCCATCCATTTGTGTCATCTTTTACTTATCAGTGTTCTATGGTTTTCTGAGTACAGGTCTTTTGCCTCCGTAGGTAGGTTTATTCCAAGGTATTGTTTTTGTTGCAGTGGTAAATGGGATTGTTTCCTTAATTTCTCTCTCTCATCTTTTGTTGTTAGTGTGTAGAAATGCATGAGGTTTCTGTGTGTGAATTTTGTATCCTGCAACTTTACCAAATTCATCGATTACCTCTAGTAGTCTTCTGGTGGCATCTTTAGGACTTTCTGTGCACAGTATGTCATCTGCAAACAGTGACAGTTTACTTCTTTTCTGATTTGTACTCCTTTTCTTTTTCTTCTCTGGCTGCTGTGGCTAGAACTTCCAAAACCACGTTGAGTAATAGTGGCGAGAGTAGACATCCTTATCTTATTCTTTATCTTAGAGGAAATGCTTTCAGTTTTTCACCATTGAGAATGATGTTTGCTGTGGGTTCGTCATAGATGGCCTTTATTATGTTGAGCTAGGTTCCTTCTATGCCCATTTTCTGAGGTTTTTTTTTAAATCATAAATGGGCTTTGAATCTTGTTAATAGCTTTTTCTGCATCTATTGAGATGATCATATGGTTTTTATTCTTTAACTTGTTAACATGGTGTATCACATTGATTTGCATATATTGAAGAATCCTTGCATCCTTGGGATAAATCCCACTTGATCATGCTGTATGATCACTTTAATATGTTGCTGGATTCGGTTGGCTAGTATTTTGCTGAGCACGTTCTTGTCTATGTTCTTCAGTGATATTGGTCTGTAATTTTCTGTGTGGTATCTTTGTCTGGTTTTGGTATTACAGTGATCGTGGCCTTGTAAAATGAGCTTGGGAATGTTCCTTCCTCTGCAGTTTTTTGGAAGTGTTTCAGAAGGTCAGGTGTTAGCTGTTCTCTAAATGTTTGGTAGAATTTGCCTGTGAAGCCGTCTGGTCCTGGACATTTGTTTGTTGGAAGATTTTTAATTGCAGTTTGAATTTCATTACTTCTGATTGGTCTGTTTATAATTTCTTCTTAGTTCAGTCTAAGAACTTGTCCATTCCCTCCAGGTTGTCCGCTGTATGTGGCACGCAGCTGCTTTTGCAGTAGTCTCTTATGACCCTTTGTATTTCTGTGTTGTCAGTTGTGATTTTTTTTCACTTTTATTGATTTGTAGGCTTTTTTTTTGTTGGTGAGTCTGGCTAAAAGTTTATCAGTTTAATCTCAAAGAATCAGCTTTTAGTTTCATTGGTTTTTGCTATTTTTTTTCTATTTCATTTCTTTCTGCTCTGATTTTTATGATTTCTTTCCTTCTACTAACTTTGGGTGGGTATGTATTGTATTTATTGCTATTCTTTTAATCATTTTGAGGCATTTTCGTAGTTCTTTCTTTGTTCCTTCTTTTCCCTTGTGATTTGATGATTAGAGTTATGTTTGGATTCCTTTCTCTTCTGTGTGTATGTTATAGAGTTTTGGTTTTTGGTTACCATGTGGTTTACATATAGCAATCTATATGTATATAATTAAGTTGCTGATCTCTTAATTTCAAATACATTTTAACAACCCAGTGGTTTTACTCCCCTCTCCCACATTTGCTGTTTTTTGCATCATATTTTACAACTTTTGTGTCCCCTTAACTACTTATTGCAAATATAGATGATTTTACTCCTAACCCTAACACTTCTTTTAATCTTCCTGCTAGTTTTATATGTGGTTGATTCACTGACTTTACTATAAGTCACTGCCTTTACCAATGAGTTTTTCCTTTCTTAATTTTCATGTTTTTAGGTGTGGCTTTTTCTTTTTTGCTTAGAGAAGTCCTTTAACATTTCATATAAGATTGGTAGGGTGGTGCTGAACTCTTATCTTTTGCTTTTCTGTGTAACTTTTGATCTCTCCATCAAATCTGAATAAAAGCCTTGCTGGGTAGAGTATTCTTGGTTATAGATTTTTTTCCCTTTCATCACTTAAAAAATATTATGCCACTTCTCTTCTGGCATGCAGAGTTTTTGCTAAAAATTTAGCCAATAGCCACATGGGAATTCCCTTGTACATAACCTGTTTTATTGCTCTCCTTTTATATTCTCTAATTTTTGCTGTTTTAATTACAATATATCTTCATATGATCCTCTCTGGTTTGGTTCTGTTTGGAACTCTGTGCTTTTCGAAGGTAAGAGGCTTGTTTCCTTCCAGGTTAAGGAAGTTTTTAGTTATTATGTCTTCAAATATGTTCTGTGCCCACCCCACCCCCTTCCTTCTGTCATACAAATGTTAGCTTATTACTGACTGGGGGGGTTTTTGCAGAAACTAATGGCTGTGGCCAGTGATTTTTATCTTGGCCGGCCTCAAATTCTGTCGTCTCAGTGACGTTTTGTGGGTTGTTACATCTGACAGTCACACCTGGAAAGTCTCCAACACTATTCCATTTTCACTTTCTATATCAGAATCAATCACCTTTTTAGAATCCCACCAGGCTCCTCTGTCCGTGGGATTTCCCAGGTAAGAATACTCGTGTGGGTTGCTATTTCCTTCTCCAGAGGATCTTCCCAACCCAGGGATTGAACCCACGTTAACTGCTTGGCAGGTGGATTCTTTGCCACTGAGCCACCTGGGAAGACCCTCTGGGGGTATGGGTCTTGACTAAACCAGACTCTGTCCCTCCTAACCATCTTGTGCTTCTTTCTTTATATTTTAGTTGTAGAAGATCTTTTCCTTTAGATTCCAGTCTGTCTCACCAATAGTGGCTCTGTAAAGAGCTGTAATTTTTGGTGTGCCCATGGGAGGTGGTCAGGGTCTTCCTATTCCACCATTTGGCAAAGTCCTCAAGAGCTAACGTTTAGTAAGGCCTAACTCTTATGTCAGACACTGTGCTGAGCACTTTACACGTTATTTAATCCTATCAGGCTTATAAAATAGGTGCCATCATTCCCATTTTAGAGATGAGAAAGCTGAGGCACAGTGAGATTAAGTAACTTGTCTGAAGTTGCTCAGCTGGTAAGCACTGAAGAGCCAGGGTTTCTCCCAGGGCCTCAGTCTGACCCACGCTGCTGCTCTGTGACACCTGGACACCTGGGTCAGGAGCTCAGGGGGATCTGGGTTTTACCTGTAGATATGGAGTCATCTGAGGCTGGGATAGCACTGAGGCCTGGGGAGCCAGCCAGGGAGCATTCCGGGTGTCAAACTTGTCCTTGGGTGAATAATCAGGGGTAAGTGCCCGCATCACTGAGGTGCCCTTGAACTTGGGGTGCTGTAGGGGACAACAGACTGTATCTTAAGCATCACAGCTCAAAGCTCCAAGGCCCCTCCAGGGTCCTTGGCCCAGAGGAAGCGGGTAGCGGGACAGTGTAATATGGTTGAGAGCAGCTTTAGGACAAGCCCCCACGAGGACACCTGAGCGTGCAGGTCCCAGTGCCAAGCAGCCCCCCAGGAGCCCAGCTCCAGGCAGGGAGGCATGGCAGGTGTGGTGTCCAGGCTGTTCCCCAAGAGCCTTCCCCAGCAGGACTTACGCAGAGCTCACTGGTTCCCCCTAAGGACTAAGCGCTGTAAAAATTCAGGTAACCCGAATCTTAGCTGATGTCCTTGAGGACACTACAGGACCCGTAGAGTTCAGTGTCCCCACTTTCCACATGAGGATATTGAGGCCCAGAGAAATTAAGTGACTCGGCCAAAACTGTCCAGTTAGAGGTAATGGTGGGGCTATAATTTCTGTCCTATGATGACCAGCGGGTGGACACAGCAGGCCCTCTACCTATTGAGAATGTGTAGTCACGACCTTCTTTACTTCGTAAAGGGCCCTCTTCCTTCTGTCCTACAGGCCAAAGCCTGTTGGAGCTTTTCTTACTCTAGTCCTTTTGCTCCCCTAGGTAACTACCACCAAGTTCTGACTTGTTAAGGTCAGAGAATTCTGGAGTGAGGAAGACCACAGAATGACAGAGAAGCTCTTGGCCTGCAGTCCTTTCTGTAGACCACTCAGCACCGCTGTCTGCCAGGGCCTTGGCGTTCCTCTTCCCACACAGGTGAGGGCTTGTCCAGACCCCTGCCATGATCCCGCTGACCTCCAGCAGGGCCTTGCCACTGCTGCTCAGCAAAGAAACGAGCAGTGTACCTGTTCCCCTGGCCCACTGAGGATGGAGGCTCCCAGGCAAAGGGAAGCCGGCTCCCTCTGGATGGATCGCCTAAGCCCTTGAAGTTGCTCAGAAGTGTGATGCCTAGGCCAGCGGCATCAGCATCTGCACTAGGAAAGGACGCCCTAGTGATCCCTGGCAGTGGCACGGGGGGACGGCACCATGCCAGGCCGTCTTCCCCAAACCATCTTCCTTTGTTAGCAGACCAAGGGCATCTTGGGTAGTGTCACCACCTAAAACGCAGCCGGCAAGCCCTGCAGCCCTTTGTGCTTCCCCTAAAGCCTCCAGAAAGACACACTGGGACCAAAAGGTTAAGCGATAAAAGGTCTGGGCTTTTTTTACAGGATAAACACTCAGGTTGCTCAAGAAAGGAGACAGATGTATATACTCTCAAGAGCAAAGTCATCTGGGGCTTTTGCTTGGGGACAGTAATTTATCATTCCCAGATTACTAAAGGACAGAAAACTGGAAATACATTTAGATATTCTTTAAAAGATGTTTAGAAGAAAAAAAAAAAAACTTTTGTGTGCTAGAACTTACCTAGAAAGTTCATCATGTATGTGCAGCATTCCTTCCCTTCCTCAGCAGTACCAGCTACATGAGGTGGTTCTGTGTTTTCATAACTCTTGTTCTTTTGCTGATGAGCTGACCTACCACTCCCCCCAACCAATCTAATAAATTTTCGGTGGTTCCTGCTGGTTGTCAGTAAAAACACACAGGAGTCAAGGAAATGTTTTTTTTTAAGACTTTTTTTTTTGGTTTGTTTTTAAAGAAACTGCATACATCATCAGAGACAAACAATAATTTAAATACCATGCAGTTTCTGTCTGTACAAAACCTAGGCCATAGAGCTCCAGTTTAATTTGTATCCTATTTACATTGTCTTCCTCATACAGCCGTCGTCTGTTAAAGCAGAACACGGGAGCGCGCTCCGGTAAAAGACAAACTATGTACAGACACCCAGGAAGCAACCAGAGGAAAGAACCATGTGGGGGATCAACAGACAAATGGGAGGAAAAGTCGTCTAAGGTGACCTTCGCCCACTGACTGTGCACGGGGGGAGCCTGAAGTTCCATTCACCGAAGCACACAGCACGGTTTTCATTCGGCAAGTATAAATACACGTTCATAGGCAGGAGAAAAATAAGCTCAGAGATTTTCATCACATCCACCGTCACATCGTTTGGTTTCTCTAATCTGACATAAAGGCTAAAGTTTTACAGAGCTTTGAGGGCCTTTGGGGAGGAATAGGTCAGCAATTTCCAAGGAGCAGGTAGGCCCATGGCAGTCTCCTCAGTCCTGGATAGGGTGGGGACCTCGGGCAGTGTTTGATTGATCAGAGGGAAACGTTTTGATTTGAGAAATCTCAGGTTGTTCTTGTGCTAATGCAAATGACAAAAAGCTCAAACTAGCTTTTTCAGAAAAAAAGGCGCACTGTAAACCAGCCAGCCTACCTTTTTCCCACCTCACCCCCCACCGCCATATCAAATTGTCATTTTGGAAAGAAACACATTTTTTTTCAGTTGTTTTAACAATGTGGCAAAAAGGAAATTTGGATAGATTTCTGTAAACACCTCAAGATTTCAAGAAAGGAAAGACAGCAGAAGGTCCTTCCTGTGACCTACAGAGGTTGCTGAGCCACTTCCAATGGGCTCGGGAGAGCCCAGCTTGGGGCAGTGACACGGGAGGGGCACCCTTCAATTTGTAGGGAGTTACTTCCGGAAAAAGCTACTCTGCAGGAGCAGCAGAAACTGCGTTCAGTTTCTTTCACATGCAAAGTGGCTGCAACAATGGGGCACTTGGGGTGGGAACCCGGAACCCCTGGCAGGCGGGCTGCAGGGAACTGGACTGAGGCATCATGTTCCCAAGACACTGAAAGGCCCGGAACCCAGGCCAGCAGAGAAGCCCCTGGCCTGTGTGGGAGGCGTCCAGGCAGGGGAATGAGGTCCCTTAGGACTCGCTCTTGGGCCAGGTGAAGGCTGACCATCATAACACTAGAAGCCCAGGCTCAGACCCTGGCCAAGGTGGGCACCTCCAGGAAAACGTGCCCATGTAGAGGGGTTACACGGAAGAGCCCCGCATCCTTCACCACATCATCTGCACATTCAAACGTCAGTTAAGTCTTTTGGGAAGACACTGTTTACAGCCACGCTAAAATCCTGGCCACGTTTTCCCTGAACAACGCCTCTACTCACAGCGGTTAACTATCCGGATTCAACATTCAAAGAAGAGAGGAAGGGGGTGACGCGTCCCAGGGCTGGGCACCAGGCGCTGTGAGGAAAGCGTGTGCCAGCCTGGCACCGGCCAGTGGGCACCGCCTGGAACACCGCCGGAGCTCCCCTGCCAGGTGCATGG
>NW_011494846.1:531843-532785 GCF_000754665.1 Bison bison bison | reverse complement strand
TACACCACCCCGGGGAGCCATGAGGGCCAGCGGAGAAGGAGCCCGCCCTCACCCGCGGTGATGGTGGGGCAGCCCCAGGGTAATGTGATCCCACGTGGCTTGGGGTGGGAACTGGTTACCTCTTTTTTTTTTTTTTTTGGTGAAGGCCAAGCTGGAATCCTTCTAAAGCCTGGGCCTGTGTGGTAGGGCTCGAGCCATCACCGGGAGAGCTGGTGGAACAACCAAGATCACAGCAGGAGGCCAGGCGGAGCTTCACAGCCATAGCCCGGAGGGGAAGGAAGTAGCTCAGGTGGCCTCCTACGGAGAGCGGTCAGGGTCTGGAGGGGTCCCTCCTCTGCCACACCCTGTCACTCTTCTCCTGTGATCACAGGTGAGGAGGATGGACAGAGATCCGACCTCTGTCACCCTCACCAGCCTCCAGAGGGAGAGGAGGGATGCTCCCTGGAGTAGCAGGTACCTCCTGGTGGGCGGGGCCGGTGCCTGCCCCGACCCTGGGGCTTCTGCACGGACACCTACGGGCGTGGCCAGCCTGGAAGGGCCTCGGGTACTTGTGGAGGACCTGCTGGGGGAAGCCAGCCGTTCAGGAATGGATCCTGGCCTGGTCCTCAACTCAGAGGCCGTTAAAGGCCCGGCCACCCGGTCCCCAGCCCTGGGGTACATGCAGAGAGAATGAACATCAGCCAGGCGGTTGGTAACCCCAGCCTGGGTACCTTCCACAGCGGCATTACAATCGCACACGTGATGCCACTCAGATAGCAGAGGCTGCTGGCATGCGTTAAGATCCCCCGTGACTCTGGGCTCGTCTAACAACAGCCTTCCCCACTGCGACACCAGAGCTTCCTGGAGGGCAGCCAGCTCGGCCCGAGGGGACAGGACAGGCACTCATGCCTGCCTTCCGCACGCACCTGGAGCGCACGCACTCTGAGGCCAGCCCGGCGACCA